>NC_133655.1:277428828-277728828 GCF_009905375.1 Apium graveolens
CACAAAGCTCAAAGAGACCATGGATGTGGCTGTAAGCAGGAACATGGCTATTATCTTCAGAGAGGGAAAGAGCATATGTGTGATGCAAGGACATCCCAAATTCTCAATAGCCAAGAGGGAAGAAACCAGAAGGTTGAAGGAAGAAGCCAAACAGCTAAAGGCTGACAAAAGAGCACAAACAAAGCTTGAAAAACAGCTAAAGTCAAGTCAGGCTGAAGAACAGAAAGAAATTGAAGACAAAAGTGAAGATGAAGCTATGGGGGACATGGTTGATACTGATATGGAAGAGAGAAGTAAGGAAAGAGAAGAATGGCAGAAAGGAAACAGAAAGAAGGCCAATGCAAAAAGAAAGATGGTAGATAAGACTGAAGAAAACCAATCAAAATCCAAACCACTACCCTCTATTCCTGAACCCATTGTGCCTGACCCCTTCATGAACATTCATGGTGAAACAATCATTCCCAAGGAGGAACCAATTGATTGGGACACCATCAAATTGCCCACCTTCCTAACCTCTTCTCCACCATCAAAGAAGCAGAAAAGAAGAATCAAATCAACACCCTTTAAAGCCTCAATCAAATTCACACAGAAGCCTAAGCCTAAGCCTCAAGCCTCTAAGGATGATTATGTTCACATCTGTGACATAAAAGAATTTTCAGACATTGAACTCTATCTGGATGAGCTGGAGGAAGTAAGGGGAATAGCTGCCTACAGACAGCTACCAGAAAGACTAGTGTTCAAATATAAAGGAGATGGGGAAAGAACTTGGCCTCTTTACAGAATTCTGAATGAAGGCTACTCTACCTTGATTAGAGTTTACTCAGCTATACAAAGGGATTCTGGCTTTACCAGGACTGCCAAGACTGAGATTCTCAACAAGATTGCCAACATAAGGAAAACTTGGAGGGAGCCCAATGCCTTGCCTAGAACATTACTCATTCAAGAAAGAGGAATTACAGTTCACAAATCACCTTATCTATTGATGGAGTTCAGAGACAACAAAGGAGTCAGAAGATTTTTCAGAATTGAAGATCAGCTCAAGATTGCCAGTAATGAAACTCTCAAGGATATGCAATCTAAGTTGGACATCAATGAAGAAGATGAAGCTGAATTCTACAGACAACTTCAACTTCAAATAGAGGAGAATGACAGGAGGCTAGGAAAGAAAACAAGGAATCAAAGGAAAAGAAACTAATCTGCTCAGGCTAAAAGAGCACCCTTGGAAACAATGTAATTCTTCAATTCCATCTCAGCATACACATTTTTGTAGCACTTTTGAATTTCTGCTTTATTACAGTTTATATATTTGTCAAGTGTTTTGTTATCATCAAGCTAAACCCAAATTTATGCCTACAGTTCTAGTAGACATAAATAGGGGGAGATTGTTAGGAATATGTGTATTAGTTTGATGATAAGTTAAACAAAACACTTAAGTAGAAATCTAGTGTTTGTAGCCTCAACGGATAAGACCATCTTGGCTATCCGTTGAAGGAGTAGCTTTACTTAGCAATAAGTTTAGTATTGTAGCACATTTCATTCTCTGGATTCAAGTTGTAATTCTTAGATGTTGTAGGAAATTATCAGTCATGTTGACTACTAGTGGATATGCAAATAGGAGGGCTAATTATAAATATTTCATGCCTTGTAATTTTGTATAAGTGAAGAAGTATCAACGGATATTGAAGACCTTCAACGGATAAGAAACAAAGCTTCAACGGATGTCTCTAATGCTTCAACGGATAATATCCATCAACGGATAAGTGCTTCAACGGATAAAGACTTCAACTGATAATGCATCAACGGATAAAACTTCAACGGATAAAGCCTCAACGGATAAGGCATCAACGGATGAAAGCTTAAACGGATGCTTAGTTCATTAGCAGTTGATGGTGACAATTCACAAGTTGACAGAGGCACATGGGTTGACAGAGACAAACTGGAATGTGGAAGCCTCTAGGAGGAATCAAGAAAATGCAGCATTTCCATTCTGATGCAAACAAGGAAGTATTCAAAGATCTACAGCCAAGCCTAAATTGCATTTGATAGAGAAATGAAGAAGAAACATGTGAAGAATCTTTTTAATTGTATTTTACAGTTTTGTCTTCACTTGTAAACTTGGTGATATATAAACCAAGTAGCAGCTAGTAATTAGATAAGAATTTTCCTGAGCTGTTTAGAAATATCCAGAGAGAAAATCATCTAGTTTGTACTAGGAAGCAGCTGTGATTTAATTCTTTGAATCACAGATTTTCTGAAATAACACATCTCTGGTGGAACAACAAATCCACCAGAAAAGTTTTTAAGTTCTTTGTGTTCTTTACATTTGTGTTTGAATATATATCTGTCTGTATTAGCTTCAAGCAATTCACACACTTGTTCTCAAAAACACTTAGCCTTAGAAACTGCTCAAAACTTGAAAAAGTTTTGAGATTTACATTCAACCCCCTTCTGTAAATCTCATTGTTAGTCCACTGGGAATAACATCACTACTATATAAAGCACAATTCCTGATAATGCTCATGGGAGTCCTGTTTCTGTGGAAACTGAAATTGTAGAGCATATTCAATAGAAGGAAGCTCATCAAGAGCACTTAGCCAAAATGGATGTTGTGATTAATGATCATGTCATTGAGGGAAGCATACAAGAACCTTCAACTCAAAGTGTTGAAGCAGCTTGAAAACCTCCTGTCACACAAGAACCATCAGTTCAAAGTATTGATGCAGATAAAGCTACAAATCCAGACACAGGGTCAATTCCCGACGCAACAAATCCTGACACATTCATTCCTAATGCCGATCCTGATGAAGCTGTTCCTGACACTTTAATTCCTGATCAAACTGTTGAACTGGTTACTGCAAGGGACAATGCTGGAGCAATTTTAGTAACTCCAATCACTTCTCTACCAATGAATACAACTACAACAGGTACATCTTTTTCTCAAATTGCTACTTTATTTGCTAGTATGACTATAAATAGACCTTTACACAAGGATACCCCTATTAATATTACTGCAGACCACTCATCTTTGCCACCTATTATTTCTTCTATTATGAGTGAACTGAACTTTTCTAATGAGCATGTGGGAAAATTTTTAGTGAAAAACAGAATTACTGAGAGGCAGACTTCTGTACTGGAAAAAGGAGAGGTAGAATTGAGTGATAAAAGTGAGCAAAATATTACTCTTAAAACTGATATATGCGTGAGAAGTGATGAGATCACTTTCAAAAAACAGAGAGATTTAGGTGTTCCTTGTTCTATTATTTCAGGTTCATCAATGGAATCTGGGCCTTTTAAGTCAGTTCCTGATCTTAAACTCAAAGTCAAAGTAGTTGAGCCACGTCCTGATGTTTCTCATAAATCTGATAAATTTTCTGATTCTGATTTTGATGCTGATGATGAAGATCTTTCTGATGCACAGCTCAAGGCTGCTATTGAGGCTTCCAAAATGTCAACTCATGATTCTTCATTAGGCCATGTTGCTCTCAATGAACATAGACCACATGAGTGGAATTATTACTGGAGGTTGGCTGGTGAAAGAATTTATATGGAAGATGCTCATGTTCTTGCAGATTATGCTGTCACTGCTACCTCAAATCCTGACTTGAAGAATGTGATTAAAGCCACTACTGTGTTGGTCAAAGGGATGCAGTCTTCTATCTCTTCATTTAAGAGAAGAAGTTGCTAACCTTTTTGTGACTATAAAAGGCACAAACAAACAAAATGGTCTAGTCAAGATGATGTTGAGTGTAAAGGCTAAACAAGAACAAATGACAGAGAAATTGGAAGCTATTGAAGCTGGTCAACAGGCAATAAATCATAAATTGGATGCCATTTTCTCCTTCTTACAGGGTCTTGATGCCAATAAGGGAGAGATAGTAGCCAAGACAAAATGTGCACCTCAATCAGTTTTGAGGAGAGATGCAAATCCTGATAATGATGGTGATAATCAAGGTAAAAGGACCTCTGATGCTGTGGTGGTTCAACTTAAAACTTGGATTCAGACTCAAACTCAAACCACACAGTCAACTCATTTCTCTCAGGATGGTTCAAAGATTATGGAAACTCAAACAATTACTCACTCTCAGATCCTGTTGGAAAACCAACAATCAGTATCTGCATTTTTTGATAAAGATGAAGTGATAATTGATAATCCTGATGATGCACATAGGTTTTACAGAACTTATAGAACCAAGGATGGTGACATTGTAACTCTCTACTACAGATATAATAGAGTTGATGTAACGACCGAGAAATTACGCTTGTATTATACCATAATAATGATAGATTACGTGTATTATTATGTGATTAAATGTGTTGAGTCATTAAACCCAACTGTTATGTGTTACGTGTTGTCTGTTTTGATCCAAACATGTTTTGGATATTTATTGAGTGTTTTATCATATGTTATATATTTTATATCAAAACCCGTACAGCTCAAAACCATGTTTCAAAAGCTCGTATTTCAAACAAAATCATTGGCCCTATTTTGTCAAAAATGCTCTATACCATATCGCTATTCTGAACCCCTAGACGTTTTTCAAATTTACCTTTTTCGCGAAAAACGATTTTTCCGGACCCCTTCGGTACCAAAAACCCCACAAAAATCACATTTTTATTTTTATATGATCATGAAATTATCATACATTATTTTTTCTTTGCATTTTTGTAATATTCACAATTTTCGAAAATTTTTAGCATTTATTTTGTATTTATTGGAAATTTAAAAAATTCAATATTAATACCCAAAAATTATAAAAATTGGGGCCAAATATTTTTATTAGGAGTGTAATTAGCCCCTTAATTTTATTTAGGGGTATTATTTTTATAAATATAAATATCAGATTTGTTATTAATTAATCAGTTAATTATTATTAAAAATCAGAAAAAAATAAAATGAAAAGGAATTAGGGTTTGTGGTGAAGAACAGGGCAGAGAATCAAACCGAAATTTGATCGTGATTCCGGCATCCAAATCGAACGTGTGAGTATCCGTTTTGAAGCTTGTGATCTGTAGTTTCTGTTTATGCAATCATTTTTGTTGATTGTTGAGTTGATTTTTAATTCGTATTTTCAGTTTTAATTCTTGAATTCGGGTTTTGCGATTGGCTGCTTGTTTGATGTTATTGTTGTTGGAGATGAGTAAATCGTCGATTTTCCCGTCGAACGGCACCGGTTTCGTAGTTTTTGGCTTCGGTTTTGTGTTCGTCGGAAAAAGCGGCGACACCGCCGATGCGATTGAAGATTCAGGCGACGGGACGGCTGTGTTCTTGACGAGGGAAGGAGGAGGATGTTCCTATGGTGCTGTCGGTGAAAAACGAAGCAAGAGCAGCCCAGAATCGTGTGGTTTGTTGTGAATTCGAATCGCCAGAAAACGGGGCCGCCGGCGTCGGGTTCCGTCCGGCCGACCCTGTTCTTGAGCGCCCCGGTTCGTTCTTCGTGACCTGAAAACCCGGAGTCGACCCGGTTTCCAACCCGGTTTCGACCCGGGATTGATCCAAAAACCCTAACCCTGAAACCCTGTTTTGTGTTTCTGTTTTTTTTATTTATTTTATTTTTCTAAAAATCAGAAATTAGTTTTAGTAATTCTAAAAATTAAATAAAAATTAGTTTTAAATTTTGAAAAAAAATAGTATTATTAATCTCTAAATTATTTTATTAAATTATAAATTCAAATTTAATCATTTAATTAAGTATTTAATTATTTATCTAATTATTTATTAGTTATCTAATTAATTAATAATTAGGTAATTAATTAATAATTAGGTAATTAATTAATAAATAAGGATTAAAAATAATTAAATAATACGATTAACAATCTAATAATTAGTTAATATTACGAGTAACTCGTATTCATACGAGTAGTGATTCGATAATGAGAATTATTATTCGAGCGATAATTTATTCGAGGGATGTCGTAATAATTATTTGTATCGTATAATTAAATACCGATAATTAATTGATTAACGAATCGTATAAGTTATAATAATAATATAATGGTTCGATAATTATTTGAGGATTGCGAGTAGCTCGTATTTATACGAGTAATTAATCATTGAGTAGATTATAATTCGAGCAGTTAGTATTTATTCGATAAATAGCGTATCAGTTATTTGAATCGATTGATTATTTGTATATAATCGATCTGATCGAGTAAGTATTATTAATTTATAAATAATTGTAATAAATCCTAATAATTAGGGATTAATTATTTTAAAATACAATAATTATTAGTTAATTATTTAAAAATGTAATTAAGGATTATTTAATTATAATTAATTATTTATAATTAATTATTAATTAACTAAATCTTGTTTAATTCATAATAATTAAACCGTTAGTCCGATTTGAGCGAAACGAAGACCCCTAGACTCAGAAAAATAAAATGAACCCAATAAAAATAGTTGTAAGTTATAATTTCTTCCGGAAGAGAGTGGTTTTGTGATAATTAATTGTTCATAGGCCCTATTAGGGGTAGAATCGAGTCGAATAAATCCCGAAAAATTGTAATAAAATCAGATAGGGTTAGTTATTATAAATATGAATCTAGTATCGATTCTAAAAATAATTATAAGTCTAAAAATTAATTATGTGCTTTATGTGCTATGTGCTTTACGTGGCTATGTGAACCTTACGTGCTATATAATTATATGTATATATATGCGAGTCAGATAGAAACGCATGGGTAGACTGATAAGGTTATGTGGTATCAATTCGAGATACACGTATATAGTAAGTTATCTAAACGACTATCTTTCTATGATTGGTTCAGTGTTAGCAAGGCAGAGCAAGCTAGGGACAGAAGACGGTGAGTTGAACCAGGTTAAGTACGTGCAAGGCAAGTTTTTCCCCTATTCTAAATTCAGAATAGTGAATTATATTTCCTTTTATCATATCAGTTACCTTTGATAATTATTGTTCATATACACTGTTACCCAATTATTAATGCTTGTTTTTATTTCATTTCGATTCTTGATTTCTCCCAATTTATTGAATCCTCTATTCATATTCCAATACTTTTACACTTGTTACATATACTCTGGTATATCCTGGTGTTGGGATATATCAAAAGCATTTCGATTGTTCTGGATGTTATACCTTGGACTAGATGGTTACTATACGGGCTGGGTTTTACCCAGACCATTATTTAATAGGCCATAGTTGCCTGAGTACTCTTTATGTTGGTTGGGTCTATGCAGTTGGGTATAGATCCGCACTGTATCCTGACTGATCAGCAGGTTATAGTGCATATGTTGGTGTTTGTTTCCAGTCTTGTTCATTTGGCACTCGCCTGTGTTGGCAAACTATTATCCTATATAGATTCAGATGGTTGTTCAAACCAGCAGCTTATTGGTTCGCTTATTTCTCTCTCTTTATACTATATATATTGTTGCAGGCTTGTTGAGCAATTTTGGCTCATCCCTTTTTATTGTTATTCCTATTGGTTTACAGTTAAGGTAGAGAATGAAACCCATCAGGACCCGCGTAGTCAAGAAGTGAGTCAAGCAGCGGGACCCTCTTATACCAAGAGTGTTCCTTCCTATTCCTGAAGAGAACTTTGAATTACCAGATCAGGTGTAACAGGATAAGTAGTAATATTGGGTTGAATAAAAGTTTTGTGTAGTTTGAATAAAAGTTGTGTGGTGAGAATGTAGATAGAATAAAGTTTTGTAACAAAGAAAGTTCTTGAGACAGATTATTTTATTTGGGTTTATAATAAAGTGTAGTATGTGGTTCTTGTTTTCAACTCAAACCTTAAAAGATCCTGAGTAGTAATAGTTCGGGGTAATTATTATTTTTATATTCCGCTTATGCAGGTTTAGTTTGTAGTTGTTATTAATAATGCCCCAAATCTATACCCCGGATTTGGAGGGTGTTATAGTTGAGGAGTTATTTGACAGGAAAGCTCTAACTCACTTGGCCGATGAATTTCCTGATATATCTCAAGAAGAAATGCTCAAGCAACGGGAGGAAATTCTCAGTCAACTTCAAGCTGCAAATCAAAGCACTACTAGAGAAAGAGGTAGAGCTATAGGATCTAAAGTTGGAAGGAGAGGTGGTAGAGGAGAGGTTGTAAAGATTGTTCAACAGACTATTTTTCTTTCACGGAGAAGAACAAGATCCAGTGGGGTCAAGATTGAAGAAATACCTGAGACATTTCAGTCTCAGGCTCCTAAATTACATATTGATCCAATATTTCTTAATCATGTACCAAGGCCAATGGAGGTACCAAATCTAAATCTTTACAGAGAAGAAGGTGAAGAAGAAGAAGAAGTACAACTATTTAGAAGACCAAGGAAACTTCAAATTGAAGCAGCTCCTGACAACTCATGTCAAAATCCTGACACAGGAAATCCTGACATTGCAAATCCTGATAAATCAATTCCTGACCCTGATAGGTGGTTTATTCCTGACTTGGTTGAAGATGGAGAAGAAGCTGTCTTGTAGAACTTAAATCTACAAATCTTGTCTATTTATGTTGATTGCTACAATGCTGAAATTGATGAAGAAGAAAGGAGAGAAGGAGCCAAAATTAGGATAACAATCAACAGGGCTAATCAAGAGTTTTATAATATGATGTGGAGATCTGGTAGAGAAAGATGAAGATGCACTAATAAGAAAGAACTTCATGAAAGAGCTGAAAGAAAAGCTTATTACTTTCCTATAATCAGGCATAACTACACGTGGGAGAAAATTGATGATCCAAAATGCAAGAAGCATATGAAGTTTACTCCAGAAGGTATAAGGGAGGAAGGATTTCATGAACCTAATGTTATGGAAAAAAGTGATGATATACCTTCATGGGTAAGACAGGATCAAGCTCTAAAGTTAACTGATCCATACACAAGAGGAGAAATTGGCATCGTGATGGTGAATTTCACATTAGCTGATAAACCTGGTCAAGAAGTTATAGCAAATCATTTGGACAGGCTTGAAGCTGTGAAAATCATTCTTGACAGACATGATGGTTTAGAACCCAAACAGAATATCGTTCTTATGCTATAGGGTGATGAAGTTCAAGTTTTTTCTCTTGATGAACTTTTGATAATGTCAACCAAGGAACTGAAATACATTCATTATCTTTTGAGGGTTGAAAATCAAACATCGAAGGAATGGTCAGATTTAATCTTCTATGCCATTAAAAGGAGAATTCTTGACAAAGGCATACAATACACAGGAAACTACATTTCCACATACATGAACTTAAATAATCAGGAAGTGAACGTGAAAAATGGAGCAACAACACTTAACTATGAATCCTGATGGAATAAAGCCATGTTATGTGTCATTGGATGAGTTGATGATAGAAAGAAATCCTATTGGAATGCTAAGAGCTTCCATATATCAGTTTTCCGAGGAAACTAAATATGAGAGGAAATTGAAGATAAGACTACAACAGCTGCTTTTGAAAAAGATAGATAACAGAGTCAAGGCATTTGCTCAGAGATACTTCAGAGTTTATCACGAACCATGAAGATCAGCTTCTATATCTTGGTATGATACACAATACTTGTATTCTATATTTTTTCTTTCTATTTTTGGTATCAGCCATTACTATAGAATTTATGCTTATTCTTAAAAGCATAAATTGGGGGAGATTTTTGGAAAATATCTAAGTCAGAAATTAGGATATGCTGGGATCTGGATCAGGATCTGCACAAGTCATTCAGGATTTGTTAAAGCGTCAGGATTTGCCTATAGTCAGGATCTGCATGCATCAGGATATAGTCTGCCAGGATATGACTATACTACAGGATAAGTTGGAATCTGTTGATTGATACAGTCCCAGCATTGGAGGAGTTTATTAAAGTCGGTTCCTGACTTATAGGAATGCAGCTGTTAATTAGATATATATATATATATAAACTAGATAATTCATATTGTAACATGTCTTGTAATTGATAGAGATTGATTTAGTAGTTGTGTATTATATAAACACAGAATAGGTTACCACATCTGGTGAATCACTCGAGTATTATTTGTAACCTAGCAGCTCCTAAGAATACTGTTTCTTGAAAGAGTTATGTAACAGTTTATAAAAGATTTAATAAACTATTATTTGATCTATATTGTTCTTAATTTACTTTTTGATAATCTATTAGTTTTATAATTATATCCACCCCCCTTAAATTATTATCATTCACTGTGTAACATCTAGATTTTTCCAGCTAATTTTTAACTTCTATTTTCGAAATGTGTCTATTTCTGATGATGAGATCATATCAGTTTTTAAACTGACAAAAAAGGCTTTTTTGATCTCATCAATAAAGATAAGGAAAGAACTGACCTTCCTACACTTAGACTTCCAATAGATGCAAGGAACTTGCTCATTGCAAGGATTCCTGAGACCTATGGTCTATAAAATCTACAAAGTGCTAAGATATAGGAAATAACGGATGGGAACGCCCTATAGCTAACCCTAGAACTGCCACTCAAACATAACCAAAAAGACAATCCACCTCAGGTGTTTCCCAAAAGTAACATGTTGTAAAAAAAAGAAGCTAGCAAAGTCTAATGCTCCTCAAGCATCAGGACATAGGGCTTCTCAGAAACCACCATCTACAAAACTGATATAGTACAGGGTGGATCTATAGCACAAGCTTCTCATCATTTTAAACCTTTAAAAATTATGAAGAGAAAGCTTGTGCTAGTTGAGTCAGAATCTGATGATGAGGACACTACTCTCTTTTCATGTAAGTTTAAGAAAATAAATACTGATTATGCTCAACCTTCAATTTTCCTACCAACTACACAGGGCGCAGCAAATACTGATAAGGAAAATATTGATACTTCAAGCCCTATACCAAGGAAAAAGAAGTTGGTCAAATCTTATCTTGCAAAACAAACACTGAAGATAAAAGAGAAAATAGCTGAGGCAGGACATGATGCAACCACTTCACCAAAGCCAAAGAGTCACAAGGATGATACAAACACTGATGCTCCTGTAACTGTCTCTGATTCCCCCGTGAAGCTCAAAAGAAAAGTAAGGGAGTTTACTCATGAGAAGGTGGAAAGGATAGCAAAAAGACTAAATAAAAAAAGGTCATATCTATGGATCAAGCACACAAGAACCTGTAACTCAAAGGGATGCAGCAGCTATAATTGATCTAGTCCCACAAGACATACACCTCAAAGTGGTGTAGCATACATGATATATGCTAATAATATTGCAACCAAATATATCCAAGAATGGCATGATGCATCCATAGCTAAGATTACAGATGAGGTCTTTAAGGTCAAAGCATTCTGCAAATCCATTGAGTCTTAATCTAAGAAGAATAAAGCTGGTGTGTATTTTGTCCAAGCACAGGAGTCCGATTCTAATTCTAAAGAGAGAATTCCATAAGAACCTAGATCTCAAAGTGATCTAGAAGCTTCAAAATCTCTAGCCACACAAGAACCACTACCTCAAAGTGGTAGTGCAAGCTTAACTCCTGATGCAGTTATCTTGGCACTAGATACAGAAAGAAGAGTGCATCATACACCAAACTCAACTGAAGTTCTATCAGTTCCTCCATTGGATGCACTACCTCTTCAAGAAGCTGATCCTTCAATCATACAAGGTATATATACTCAATCCTCTTTATCAGCATTTAATTTAAATACTGATAGTGTCTTGTCAGCATTTACTGTTAATTTAAACTATTAGGTCCAAAAGGTACATACAGAGGGGGGTGAATATATGTTTTTCATTTTTACTCTAAAATACAACGGATATTGAAATTATGGAACCAAATAAACAAACACAAGAGATTTTACGGAATAATTTTTATATTAAGAAATTAAACCGCAGTGGGTTGCTTACACCTTTGAACAAATATTCAAAGTTACAAATAGATAAAGCCAGTACAAGTTATATGATATCAAATCTATGGCTTATATTTATCACTCTAATAACTCATAGCTCTTATCAAATGATTAATAATATAATCAAAGAAGCTATAAATGATGGGTGTATAAGATGTGTAAGTCTTTAAATGGTGAGTAAATAAATGGGTATAACCTCTCCTTGTCAAATCAAGCTTTTTGATGTGCTGCGAATGTTTTGCAAGAACTTCCTAATATTAAATGGGAGAGAGATTAAATTTTAAATGCATCTGATTGATTATATAGCTGCTAGGTAGGTGAGAGAGAGAAAGGACATGTGGAACCCTCACAACCAAGTATTTTGAAATGTCAACTTGCACATTTAAAGTGACTTGCATTCCTGAGACTTGTTTCTTCCTTAATTGCGCATGCATAATGATTCTTTCTTAGTTTATATGCAAGTTGTGACCCCTAGAAGTTGAAGCACCCTTACTTGCGACTAGAAGGGGGAATCAAAGCATTTTGCCTTGGAAATTCTTATAAGTGGCGAGTACAAGGACTCCTTGAAGGCCTTACATGCGACTTAGATGCTAGGAGGACATTTCCTTGGAGAATAAAGTAAGTTGCGATCAAGGAGTCCTAGAAAAGTTAACTTACGACCAAGGTACACTCCTTTTTCTTAGAATGAATCTAAGTTACAACCTTGAACATATAGTAAGATAAGTTGCATACCATTCTTCCCTTGGAGCCTTGAGTTACAAGTCCTAGTACCTAGGAAGAGCTTAGTTGTGAGTCATAGAAGCTAGGGAAGGAATTTTGACTTGGTGAAATCCTAACTTGTGACTAGATTCCGCTTTTAAGGCTAAGTTGAGATTCATGCTTCCTAGTAGTAACAACTTATGTCTTAGAAACATTTTTGACTCCTTGTAGCTCTAGGAACACTAGTAGTAACAACTTAGTGCCTTGAAATGTTTTAGACTCAGAAATAAATCTAAGTTATTACCAAGAGAATATACAAGAACATTTGGAGATAGTTTCTGCTCTAGTATTTTATCAGATGCTCCTACTAAGTCAACATCAATTCCTGTATTGAGATATTGAACTATAATTCAAGGATATTGCTTCTAATAATCAATAGACTGGTCATTGTGACTCCTACTACAATGTAGTAATCACTTTGATCTAGTTTCTGTAGAGCATTGCAATCCTTAAGTTGTCCTGTCTTCAAGTCTTCTCTCGTAGTTTTCGTATAGACCATATAACCTGCATATCCAAATACAAATCCTCACTTAACAATCTTCCATATGTTATTACTTAGTTTCCTTTCATGAATCACTGACACCTAGTATAGTGGTCTAGTTTACAGGTGACTAGTTCCGCTCTCAGGCCTTCGTACTATAATCTTCTCATATGATTGTCAAGTCTTCAACCAGATACAATCAACTTCACATAGAATCTTTGAGATCTTTACATTGATCCTTATAACTGCTTCAAATGACTTCAACCTTATTCCTCCGTTGCCTGAACATATTAATGAACTTTATACAGATCCATGTTGACGTCTTCTTCACTACAGCTACCAAGATCATCATGTATATGCCCAATAAACAATATTTAATTCGTGCTTAAGATGTTTAACTTAAGAAGCTTTATAATTTTTGTTGTCTCATGGAGGTCCAATGTAACGCCCCTAAATCCGGGGTCAGAGGATTTGGTCGTCACTATAAAACTTCAATCCAAATTAACCTGATTAATCAATAAACAAATGCCAGCGGAAGATATTTATCATTTATGACCCCAAACTAATCCAATATCTTTTAAGGTTACAGTTCTAGAAACAAGAATTCTAAATTCCATCAATAAATTTTTCACTTTCTTTTAAAACTCTTTTCAATAAATTCCAACTCAAAACTAAACCCACTAGTATAACTTCGAAATGAAGTATACTAGGCCCAAATAAAATACACAACTATAATATAATATAATATAATATAAACAACTTTATATAATAAAACTTACACTAGTTTGCAAACCCTGGACCAATGATCTTCCAAAAGCTTCTTCTTTGCTTCCTCGAATTACGCAGTTAAACAACACAAGCTAGTCCTCACTGGAGGTTAAATTTGAAAACAGGCAAGTATGAGCGAAAGAAATGCTCAGCAAGATCATTATAGCGAATATATGGTCATTTTGATATAAAACTGACATCTGCAATAAAGCAAAACATTTGAAAATCATAACTGCTGAATCCGAAAAAAATTTATCGAGGAACCCCAGAATTGATTCCTTAATTGTATTCAAAACCATTTTGATATTTTTGAGCAAAATGCTTCAACAATACTTTGAATCTTGACGAGAACAACACTCGTAAAGCAATGTTTACGGAAATATCGTAAACAACAATAATATGAAACAATGATTATGAACTGAATCACAACCTTTATTCAAAACTCAACTTTTGATATTAATATTCATTTTGATGTCTTATAAAATTAGATATTAATACGAACTTTGATGCTCACAACCTACCCGCACTAAAATATGGAAGTCAACATCAATCATCTGCATTAATACCACCTTTGATATTTAACAACAACTTAAATATCAACATCAATCAGCAACCGAATCAAAACTGTATTCCACCTTTATTCAAAACATAAAATAGTTGATAAATCATTCCTTATAAGATTATCAAAAGAAATATAATAATTTAGATTGGAATCCTCGAACGACGGTGCGTTGCCGCCGGTGATCAGCCGCGGATCAACACCGGTATGCCGAAGCATATCCAACTAAACAAATGGGGCACTCAAGGCACATATCGGCCTAATGGTATTATATCCTATATAATACATAAATCTCCGCTGGACCGCCGCCACAGCCTCTTACGCAACCATCCAATCTTAAAACATTTTATTGAGAGGGGTCATAATACTCGACACCCTTATAAACTTTTATTCGCCCATTAACTTGGGCATAAAAACCAAAACAACGTCATCTTTCTCAAAATTGAAAACATTTATAAATCCAGTAATTTGATAAGTAAAATCACTTAGCTATTCTGAACATAGGATAGCAGAAGAGTACTTGCATAAATAGAATCATTTAATTCGGCGATATGTAAAACATTTATCTATTCTGAACTGAGAATAGGGAAAGCAATACTTGCATAAGAAGATTTAAAATAAATATCACTTGAACAGTAAGTGATGATAGGGATACTTGCATAATTGATTCGAAATAAATATCACTTGAACGATAAGTGAAGTCAGGGATACTTACCTTTGAGATTTAACAGTTAGTCACACTCATAAAGACGCATCAATTCTGGCATTCCGTCTCAAAGGATCACTGTCCCTCTTTTCAACACTTTATTGAAATGCTGCTCCTGCGATTGCTAGAAGCCAGATATCCAATATCATTCCATCTAATTCTTTATTCAATGTCTTATCCTGATTGTCACACCCCCAACTTAAATAGCAAAATAGTTATAGTTATTACATCATTTTAATGAGTACTACACAACCAAAATCCAAGATCTTACAGTTTAGGGTTTGGAACAGCCCAACACTATCAACTATTACATCTGATTACAAATACCGAGTCCTCACACAGCTATTATTACTTATTCTACCTGGGCTCGAACATAAGCATCCGCATCACAGGTCTTACGGGCAGTCTGCTTGAATCTAACCATGGCTGCTAGCTGTAATATCAGGGTAAAGCAAGAAGTGAGCCAAAAGCTCAACAAGTGCTAACAATACAACGCAAAGCATAAATCGAGATATACCTTTAGGAATGACAATGGAATGACATAATCAATGATAATCGAGAGATAAATCTTATGTGAGTTGGCATCATTTTGCTTGCATCAAAACAAATTTTAAAACCATTCTTAATCAAAATCATTTTATGACGCTACGGATTACAGCCGGTGATCAGCCGCGAAGTAATCCCGAACCTCGCTGGGTTCTAAAACATTATTGGGAATCCCTAGGCAACTTTTAAGCCTAATATAAGTGTGGAAAGGACTCGCGTCTCAGTCCAGATCCACCATTCAAGAAAACATTTGTCCCCCTTTGGGACTGAAAAATCCACGTTTTAATCATTTTAAAAACTGATGCCGATTTATGACAAAATTTCTTTCGACTGTAATTATTTTTATCAAGGGATTATAGATCAACTTGAAACACTGGAAATATGACTCTAAATCTCAGGGCCATGATCTACTAGACTTTACTATATTAGGGTAGTTGAGAGGTTTCCATAAACAAGAACTTAGACAAGGAAATTAAGCCAGGCTATTGGATAAGATGAAAGAGTAATGCCAAACTAGACTTAAAGCAACAGTTGTAGACAAGATATAGGTATTAGAACATCAAAAGATAGGCATCACTGGTTCCAATAGGATAAAGGTGTTAAAATATAAAGAAGGCGATCATCAGCTCAGTATATAACAGGGTGTCAAGCTTTAGGGTAAGGATAGGGTTATCAAACAATCATGAATGTATTTAAGAAATGATTGGCTTTTAGGTATCAAAATAAAGTTTCTATCGAGGCTATTTCAAGAGTTGAATCAAAGCATCAGGGTGCAACATCAAGATTTCTCAGGGATCAGTAGCATGATAAACAAAAGGATCAATAAGATATTATAACGCATCTCTAATTTATCATGGCATTAAACTATCATAAAAGACTTTTGAACTACTTGCAATATGTACTCGAGGGTTCATGGCATTTCTATGTAACTCAAAGATAAACAAAAGATACTCTTGATTTAAATATATCAAAATGACTCAGGATAATTGCATCGATATATATATGAACTGTTTACAGTAAATGCGAAGGTCAAGTTGAATCACTTGCCTTGAGATAGACTGGTCTGGTCTGACTGGTAGGAGCAACAACTGGAGCTTCACTCGACTTTTATGGCAAGTTTTCCCTCGTCTCGAGATCCTACATAATAATAATAATCCTCATTATAATATATTCTTTCCATCTTAACCTATTTACAACCCGAAATTAAACATGGATGGCACTTAGGCCTATACGCACTTAATTCATATCCACCTTTATATTTTCAAATGTACACATGTAACCACATAATCACATATCGTATATTAATACCAAATAACATCATATACACCATAATGCCACACTAGGCTTGGATGATCTCGACTCACCACTCAAGTTACTTGGTCGCTAACTAAACGAAGTCTTCGAATTTGGGCTTCCTAACTCAATGTGCCTTTCCTAAATTATCCAAAACCTATTGACCCTCACTTGTGCCTTTTGTTCTACTGACCTTATACTATCTTACAACTATGGTGGTCGACCTAATACTCACTTCTAAGTGTCCTAAAACTATGCGATAAGTGAAAGTGTTCACTGGTGCAAATTTCAGAATGGTAACTAAGGTTTCTTGAGTGCATTAGACACTCTTAAACTACAAGTTTTTCTTCAAAATTTTTACACAAGACTTTCCTGACCTAAGGGCATCTCACAAGCTTGATGTGGCTCAAAGGCCTGGCTTGGGCCTTCTTGGGCCTAAGCTAAAAGTCCAAGGTTCCCCTGTTTTTTTCTGGGCAGAAAATGCCCTGACTTGAATTAACTTGTGACACGTGGTTCTAGCTCATATCCTATGAACTATGGTTGGAAAAACTTCTCTGACACACCCTCTAACTAAGGCCCAATTGGGCCTAATGAGGGCCTACCCATGACATGGCCAAATCTCCCTATTTCTAAGTTGTAACAAAACTGTCCCCTGCTGGACAGATTTTGTTATTCTACTTGTGCACCTAACCAAATGACATGCAAACCTCCAATCAACTCCTAAAACCTATTATATATTCCACATACTAACTTCTGGTGGCTTGGGCCTCAAAGTGCACATCAATGACATGGTCAAAACTCACTCTAAACCTCAGGGTACTAAACTGATTTTTCTGCAGAAACTATAACTCTCATTTTCCAAGGTTTTGACTTGACAAACCCAATTAACAACAACTAAATACTTAAACCAAGACCTATACTTGGTATTCTACTGAACTAACTCCCTTTTTCTCAAAATAACCTTGGTGAGATCATCCTTACCTAAGGTGCAACTATGGCAAAACGAAAGAGACTACTCTTAACAAATCGCAAATCTTCATGCTTTTGAAACAACAAGATATATATTTTTATAAAAGATAACCACAATTTATTACCATGCAACAAGAAGCATAAATCAATATTATCACATTATTCCTACTGAAATTAAGGCTCACTAACAAAATCTTTTCCAAATGATCAAAATCTTACAACAAACTAAGAGAATTCCACATGCATGCATGCCTTCGGGTTTTTCAAACCAAACAACATATTTTCTACATATATTCCATCTTAAAATTGACATGCAAGCCTAGCATAAGGTATACCTAGATGATCACTTAGCATGCAAGGAGTTTTATCAAATTTTCACCACAAAATTCAAGTCATTATCACATAAACATGCAAAAATTGAACAAAACAACAAGAATGATTTCAAGGACCATTCATTCGGCTCCCATATGGTCATGGCCGAATGAAATGGATGGAAATGGCCATTAAATCATCAAGAGTTTCCTTCTCAAGACTTGGCACTTATCCATTCATTGTAGTCCTCTCAAAAACAACCTTAAATCCATAAGAATCAAGATTGTATTTTGAGTTTCACTAAAACCTTTACATGCAACCCTTAAACTTAAACTTTCTACTCAAAACTCTTTGAAATATGAATGATCATGGTATGGGAGATAACATTTACTTGTATAAAGAGTAGAAGCTTGGTGGAGAAATGAAAAAAAATGGGGAGGGGTGGTTCTCGGCTAAAGGCCGAGAGTGAGAGAGAGAGAGCCGAGAGTGAGGGAGGAGGAGGGAGAGAAGAGTGAGTGTGGTGTGGGTGATGAGTAAAAATGATCATGACTTTGCTTGTCTTATGGTTTTTGTATTGGCAAAAGTGAGTGGAATTAGGAATTGACATGATTAGCCTTCCACTTGAACTTGGTTGAATTTGCATGCAAGGGTAAAGAAGGTATTTGGCTAGGAAATAAGAGTTAGTGGGGTGGTTATTGACTCTTTAGCCCTTTTGGAATGTATGGAAGGAATTTGCATGCAAGGATAACTATGGAATTTGCTAATTATATTTATAAAGATTTATTTTTATAAAATAAAACACAAGTTCAAAAATTATAAAATTTATACCATAAAATAACTTGGATTTTTAGAGATTTTATAAAGTCACTTTCAAAATTTGTGAACAAAATATCTTTTAAAAGAAAATTTCTCCAAGGCTTAGAATATTCCTTATAAATCAAAAGTAAAGGAAATAATTAAAATTTTGCTTTGAAAAAAAATCATGTATTACACATAAAAATTTTATAATGCAGAAATTCTCGCTTACACAATCGTACAATAATTGAACATATTTTTATTCGGCTTTAATATTATACCAAATCCACAATTAATATTACACGAAAATGCCGGTCGTAACATCCTCTCCCCCTTAAGGGATTCTGCCCCCAGAATCTAAGAGAACAGATGAGGATACCGGGAACGCATATCAGACTCTAACTCCCAAGTCGACTCTTCGACCTTAGGGTTCCTCCAAAGTACTTTCACTAACTTTACTGATTTATTTCTAAGACTCTTTACTTGCCAGTCGAGTACTTTAACCGGTTGCTCCACAAATGACAGGTCTGCCTGAATTTCTACAGGTTCATATTCTATCACATGGCTAGCGTCAGGATTGTACTTCTTAAGCAACGACACATGGAACACATTATGCACATGCTGATACTGAGGTGGTAAGGCCAACTCGTAGGCCACCTTTCCTACTTGACTCAAAATCTCAAAAGGACCTACGTATCTAGGTGCTAACTTTCCTTTCTTGCCAAATCTTATCAACCCTTTCCTAGGTGACACTTTTAGCAACACAGCTTCGCCAATTTGGAATTGAACATCCTTACGTGCTGGATCCGCATACTTCCTCTGTCTATCTTGAGCAGCAAGCAACCTTTTCTGAATTAACTTGACTGAGTTATGCAACTGTTGTACCAATTCTGAGCCGAGAATTCTTCCTTCTCCTACTTCATCCCAACTTGTTGGTGATCTACATTTTCGCCCGTACAAAGCTTCATATGGTGGCATGCCGATACTGGAATGATAGCTGTTGTTATATGAAAATTCAATTAATGGCAGGTGGTCGTCCCAACTTCCAGCAAAATCGATTGCACAACTGCGCAACATGTCTTCAATTGTTTGAATTGTTCTTTCACTCTGGCCATCAGTCTGCGGGTGATACGCCGTGCTCATATTCAACTTCGTGCCAAGACATTCCTGGAATTGCTTCCAGAATCTTGAGTTAAATCGGGGATCTCTGTCTGAAACTATTGATACAGGTACTCCATGCCTTAATACGATTTCGTGCACATACAGATGAACCAACTTGTCCAGTGACGACTTCTCATTTATTGGAAGGAAATGCGCCGACTTCGTAAGACGATCAATTATAACCCATATTGCGTCATGTCCGGATTTTGTTCGCGGTAGTCCTACTATAAAGTCCATAGCGATATTTTCCCATTTCCATTCTGGAATCTTCAGGGGCTGAATTAACCCGCTTGGTCGTTGATGTTCTGCCTTTACTTTCTGACAAGTATAGCACTTCGCAACCCATTCTGCCACGTCTCGCTTCATATTTGGCCACCAAAAGTTCTTCTTTAAGTCTTGATACATCTTGGTGCTTCCCGGGTGGATTGAGAATTTCGAATGGTGGGCTTCATGGAGGATCTCATTCTTTAATTCAGATACATGGGGAATCCATATTCTGGATGAAAACCTTAGTATTCCTTGCTCATCCCTTTTAGTATTAATCTCTTCTCCAGATAACTGATTTTTCTCTTTTTCCATTACTTCCTCTTGATACTTCTTTATCTTTTCCAGTAGTATTGGCTGAAAGGTCATTGCATGACAAACTTCTTTGACTTCCCCATAAGCACAAAGTTCCAATTCAAATTTTCCGATTTCTTCAGATAACTCTTTTGATGTTATCATTGCATTCAATCTTTCCTTCCGACTCAGCGCATCGGCCACTACGTTCGCCTTTCCAGGATGGTAATTTATCGAACAGTCATAGTCCTTAATCAATTCCAGCCATCTCCTCTGCCTCATATTGAGCTCTTTCTGAGTAAAAATGTATTTTAAACTCTTGTGATCCGTGTAGATTTCACACTTTTCTCCATAGAGATAGTGTCTCCAAATCTTGAGTGCGAATACTATGGCGGCTAGTTCCAAGTCATGCGTCGGATACTTTAACTCGTGCGGCTTCAACTGTCTTGACGCATATGCTATTACCTTACTGTGTTGCATCAACACACAACCCAAACCCTTATGTGAAGCGTCGCTGAATATTACAAAATTCCCTTGATCATCTGGAAGTACTAACACCGGCGCTGTTACCAACTTCTGTTTTAACTCTTGAAAGCTACTTTCACATTCTGCACTCCATTCAAACCTTTGATTCTTTCTGGTTAACTTGGTCAATGGCGTGGCGATCTTCGAGAAATCCTTGACGAATCTTCTATAGTATCCGGCCAATCCTAGAAAACTTCGCACTTCCGTAGGAGTCCTTGGCCTCTCCCAACCCATAACTGCATCAATCTTCGCCGGATCCACTTTAATTCCATCATTTCCAATAACATGCCCCAAAAATTGAACTTCCTTTAACCAAAACTCACATTTGGTAAACTTGGCATACAACTTCTCTTGTCGGAGTATCTCCAAGGCTATCCAGAGATGCTGCATATGTTCTTCTTCCGATTTAGAATAAATAAGGATGTCATCAATAAATACCACGACAAATTTATCCAAATACTTCTTAAATACCCGATTCATCAGATCCATGAATGCGGCCGGGGCGTTGGTCAATCCAAACGGCATTACTAGGAATTCATAATGCCCATATCTGGTCCTAAATGCGGTCTTGGGAATATCTTCTTCCTTGATCTTTAATTGATGGTATCCCGATCTCAAGTCAATCTTCGAAAAACATTTTGCTCCCTTTAACTGATCAAAAAGGTCATCTATCCTTGGTAGCGGGTAGCGGTTCTTGATCGTTACTTTATTCAACTCCCGGTAATCTATGCATAGACGCATACTCCCATCTTTCTTCTTCACAAAGAGAACAGGTGCTCCCCATGGCGACGTACTTGGTCGTATCACTCCCTTATCCAATAATTCTTGTAGCTGGCTCGCCAACTCTTTCATTTCTGCTGGTGCCATCCTATACGGAGCCTTTGAAACTGGTTCCGTGCCTGGAGCAAGGTTGATCTCGAACTCAATTTGTCGATCTGGTGGTAAGCCTGGTAGTTCGTCGGGAAACACATCGGGGAACTCATTAACTACAGGAATATCTTCCATGCTGGGGCTGCCTCTCTCTGAATCCACTACATATGCTAGGAACGACTCACAACCTTTTCTAAGTAACTTCTTAGCCTGAATAATTGTAAGAAATAGTCGCTCTTGCCTCTGTCCCTTAAATACTACCTTCTCTCCACTCTTCGTCTTTAAATTTACTCTCTTGGTCTTACAATTTATCTGCGCGCTATTCTCTCCTAACCAATCCATTCCTAAGATTATATCAAATTCTCCCAGCTTGAAGAGTATCAAGTCGGCCGAGAACTTATATCCTGAAATATCAATCTCACATTTTGGACAAAATCGATTCACAGGAATCTTCTCTTGGTTCGCAATTACCACATTTACTACCTCACTCATAACCGTTTTATCACATTGGATCTTATCAACAAAGGATTCTGTTATGAAAGATCTTGTGGCTCCCGAATCAATCAATACTTTGGCTTTGACATTATTGAGTAAAAGTGTACCTGCTATCACCTCAGAATTCTGAACAGCATCTTTCATCTTTAGATCAAATGTCCTTGCTGTTGCTTGCGGGGTTGGTGCGGGTGGTGGAGGTAATGCCAATACCTCAGCTGGCACGCTTGCACTGGTACTTGCCACGTTCATCAGAGCTCTGACTGGTCCTGTTGCCTTACATTCCCTAGCCATGTGTCCAGTCTTCCCACATTTGTAGCACGTAACTCCTGGCTTCGGCATCTTGCACTCATTTGCCAAATGTCCCTTCTGATTGCACCTATAACAGGTCATACTCAGCTTATTGCATACTCCGGGGTGCCTTCTTCCACAGTGCTTGCATTCTGGCCTCTGGAACCTGTTTTCTCCAACTTGCCCTTGGTTTGCCTGATTGTTCCCTTTTGATTCTTGCCTTCTGCCCAAATTTCCTTTCCTTTGAAAATTTCCGCCCTTCTGGAAACCAATCCTCTTTACATTCCGATCTTGCGAACTTCCAGCTTCAGACTTTTCTCCATAAAATGGAACCTTCCTCTTCTTGTTATCCCTCTCTTTCCTTGACTGCATCCCATTATTCTCAATCAGAGCAGCTTTCTGTACTACTCCCGCATAAGTCTCAAGTTCAAACATAGCCACCCTATCTCTGATCCAAGGCTCCAATCCTTGTTGAAATTTCTTTGCTTTTTCTTCCTCAGTGCTGGTATACTTTGTCACAAACCTTGACAACTCAGTGAACTTCTTCTCATATTCCAGTACAGTCATGTTCCCTTGTTTTAACTCAAGAAATTTTAGCTCCATCTGATTCTGCATGTACTTAGGGTAATACTTGTCCAGAAATAACTTCTTAAATCTTTCCCAAGAAATCTGCTGAGTGACTTCCATAACTTTTACTGATTCCCACCAATAAATGACTTCTCCCTTCAAGAAGTAAGTGGCATACAGCGTCTTCTGATCGTCCCCTAACTGTACCAACTCAAAAGCCCTTTCCATCTCCTTGATCCATGTGTTTGCTATCACTGGATCAGTGGTATCCTGAAATACAGGTGGATTCACATTCTGAAAAGCCTTGAAAGTGACAATTTGTCTTGGTGGTACTGGTGGTTCAGGTGGTTGATATGGCTCACGGTTATCTTGGTTTTCAATTCGTTGTTGAAGAGTTAATTGTTGTTGAGCTATAGCATTGGTTTGCTGTTGCAAGGTTTCCAGTAGTTGAAGAATATTTGGGTCTGTGGTGAAGGTGGTTGTTGGATTCTTCTTTTTGGGAGGCATGATCCTGAAATAAGAGTTGTGTTATAACAAATATGAATGATAAAATGATTCGAGGGTATCGCATGGCATTCTTGTTTACATATGGGGTCACGTTTCCAAATTAAGCAGATATGATGATAAAAACATAAAATAACAGTTGAGAGCAAATGGAACAATAGCACATAATTATTGAAATTTTAAAGGTCACAGTACATAGGATTGGGACATAGTCTGATTCTAGAAATAACAGGCTTATTTAAAGGAAAGACAGAAGCAACTGGGGATTCCTTAGAGTTTGATAGTACAACAACATGAAAGGTAAATGGAAAGAACTAAGGCTCCACTCCATCTGAACGGGGCTTGGTAGACTTTTCCTCTCGAAGTGTCTTCACAATGCTCTGGAGCTCATCCGCCACCATCTGAATGACATACTGGCTGGTACGGTCCCGGTGCGCTGGCATCTCTTCAAGCTTAGTGTTGACGTACCCAACCAAGGTCTCAAGTCTCGCAATCATCTGCTCCTTGGGCTTCCCTTCGTAGTTTCGACTGTCCGGATACACGTTCTTCAGTCGGTCTATCAGTCGGTCGTACTTGCCCTGAAGCATGTCGAACTCGCGCCTCAACTCAGCATACACGGAGAAAGCAATAGTGTCGTCCGACCCAGAGGATGACGAGGAATGCGCCCTTTGCTGACAACCAATAAGAGGAGTATTAATAATAATTTACTTTACCTACTCTCTCGCATAGTATCTATAACCTACTCACAAGTCCTATAACCTATTTGGGCTGTCCAGGGACTCTAAACCGTAGCTCTGATACCAAAACCTGTCACACCCCCAACTTAAATAGCAAAATAGTTATAGTTATTACATCATTTTAATGAGTACTACACAACCAAAATCCAAGATCTTACAGTTTAGGGTTTGGAACAGCCCAACACTATCAACTATTACATCTGATTACAAATACCGAGTCCTCACACAGCTATTATTACTTATTCTACCTGGGCTCGAACATAAGCATCCGCATCACAGGTCTTACGGGCAGTCTGCTTGAATCTAACCATGGCTGCTAGCTGTAATATCAGGGTAAAGCAAGAAGTGAGCCAAAAGCTCAACAAGTGCTAACAATACAACGCAAAGCATAAATCGAGATATACCTTTAGGAATGACAATGGAATGACATAATCAATGATAATCGAGAGATAAATCTTATGTGAGTTGGCATCATTTTGCTTGCATCAAAACAAATTTTAAAACCATTCTTAATCAAAATCATTTTATGACGCTACGGATTACAGCCGGTGATCAGCCGCGAAGTAATCCCGAACCTCGCTGGGTTCTAAAACATTATTGGGAATCCCTAGGCAACTTTTAAGCCTAATATAAGTGTGGAAAGGACTCGCGTCTCAGTCCAGATCCACCATTCAAGAAAACATTTGTCCCCCTTTGGGACTGAAAAATCCACGTTTTAATCATTTTAAAAACTGATGCCGATTTATGACAAAATTTCTTTCGACTGTAATTATTTTTATCAAGGGATTATAGATCAACTTGAAACACTGGAAATATGACTCTAAATCTCAGGGCCATGATCTACTAGACTTTACTATATTAGGGTAGTTGAGAGGTTTCCATAAACAAGAACTTAGACAAGGAAATTAAGCCAGGCTATTGGATAAGATGAAAGAGTAATGCCAAACTAGACTTAAAGCAACAGTTGTAGACAAGATATAGGTATTAGAACATCAAAAGATAGGCATCACTGGTTCCAATAGGATAAAGGTGTTAAAATATAAAGAAGGCGATCATCAGCTCAGTATATAACAGGGTGTCAAGCTTTAGGGTAAGGATAGGGTTATCAAACAATCATGAATGTATTTAAGAAATGATTGGCTTTTAGGTATCAAAATAAAGTTTCTATCGAGGCTATTTCAAGAGTTGAATCAAAGCATCAGGGTGCAACATCAAGATTTCTCAGGGATCAGTAGCATGATAAACAAAAGGATCAATAAGATATTATAACGCATCTCTAATTTATCATGGCATTAAACTATCATAAAAGACTTTTGAACTACTTGCAATATGTACTCGAGGGTTCATGGCATTTCTATGTAACTCAAAGATAAACAAAAGATACTCTTGATTTAAATATATCAAAATGACTCAGGATAATTGCATCGATATATATATGAACTGTTTACAGTAAATGCGAAGGTCAAGTTGAATCACTTGCCTTGAGATAGACTGGTCTGGTCTGACTGGTAGGAGCAACAACTGGAGCTTCACTCGACTTTTATGGCAAGTTTTCCCTCGTCTCGAGATCCTACATAATAATAATAATCCTCATTATAATATATTCTTTCCATCTTAACCTATTTACAACCCGAAATTAAACATGGATGGCACTTAGGCCTATACGCACTTAATTCATATCCACCTTTATATTTTCAAATGTACACATGTAACCACATAATCACATATCGTATATTAATACCAAATAACATCATATACACCATAATGCCACACTAGGCTTGGATGATCTCGACTCACCACTCAAGTTACTTGGTCGCTAACTAAACGAAGTCTTCGAATTTGGGCTTCCTAACTCAATGTGCCTTTCCTAAATTATCCAAAACCTATTGACCCTCACTTGTGCCTTTTGTTCTACTGACCTTATACTATCTTACAACTATGGTGGTCGACCTAATACTCACTTCTAAGTGTCCTAAAACTATGCGATAAGTGAAAGTGTTCACTGGTGCAAATTTCAGAATGGTAACTAAGGTTTCTTGAGTGCATTAGACACTCTTAAACTACAAGTTTTTCTTCAAAATTTTTACACAAGACTTTCCTGACCTAAGGGCATCTCACAAGCTTGATGTGGCTCAAAGGCCTGGCTTGGGCCTTCTTGGGCCTAAGCTAAAAGTCCAAGGTTCCCCTGTTTTTTTCTGGGCAGAAAATGCCCTGACTTGAATTAACTTGTGACACGTGGTTCTAGCTCATATCCTATGAACTATGGTTGGAAAAACTTCTCTGACACACCCTCTAACTAAGGCCCAATTGGGCCTAATGAGGGCCTACCCATGACATGGCCAAATCTCCCTATTTCTAAGTTGTAACAAAACTGTCCCCTGCTGGACAGATTTTGTTATTCTACTTGTGCACCTAACCAAATGACATGCAAACCTCCAATCAACTCCTAAAACCTATTATATATTCCACATACTAACTTCTGGTGGCTTGGGCCTCAAAGTGCACATCAATGACATGGTCAAAACTCACTCTAAACCTCAGGGTACTAAACTGATTTTTCTGCAGAAACTATAACTCTCATTTTCCAAGGTTTTGACTTGACAAACCCAATTAACAACAACTAAATACTTAAACCAAGACCTATACTTGGTATTCTACTGAACTAACTCCCTTTTTCTCAAAATAACCTTGGTGAGATCATCCTTACCTAAGGTGCAACTATGGCAAAACGAAAGAGACTACTCTTAACAAATCGCAAATCTTCATGCTTTTGAAACAACAAGATATATATTTTTATAAAAGATAACCACAATTTATTACCATGCAACAAGAAGCATAAATCAATATTATCACATTATTCCTACTGAAATTAAGGCTCACTAACAAAATCTTTTCCAAATGATCAAAATCTTACAACAAACTAAGAGAATTCCACATGCATGCATGCCTTCGGGTTTTTCAAACCAAACAACATATTTTCTACATATATTCCATCTTAAAATTGACATGCAAGCCTAGCATAAGGTATACCTAGATGATCACTTAGCATGCAAGGAGTTTTATCAAATTTTCACCACAAAATTCAAGTCATTATCACATAAACATGCAAAAATTGAACAAAACAACAAGAATGATTTCAAGGACCATTCATTCGGCTCCCATATGGTCATGGCCGAATGAAATGGATGGAAATGGCCATTAAATCATCAAGAGTTTCCTTCTCAAGACTTGGCACTTATCCATTCATTGTAGTCCTCTCAAAAACAACCTTAAATCCATAAGAATCAAGATTGTATTTTGAGTTTCACTAAAACCTTTACATGCAACCCTTAAACTTAAACTTTCTACTCAAAACTCTTTGAAATATGAATGATCATGGTATGGGAGATAACATTTACTTGTATAAAGAGTAGAAGCTTGGTGGAGAAATGAAAAAAAATGGGGAGGGGTGGTTCTCGGCTAAAGGCCGAGAGTGAGAGAGAGAGAGCCGAGAGTGAGGGAGGAGGAGGGAGAGAAGAGTGAGTGTGGTGTGGGTGATGAGTAAAAATGATCATGACTTTGCTTGTCTTATGGTTTTTGTATTGGCAAAAGTGAGTGGAATTAGGAATTGACATGATTAGCCTTCCACTTGAACTTGGTTGAATTTGCATGCAAGGGTAAAGAAGGTATTTGGCTAGGAAATAAGAGTTAGTGGGGTGGTTATTGACTCTTTAGCCCTTTTGGAATGTATGGAAGGAATTTGCATGCAAGGATAACTATGGAATTTGCTAATTATATTTATAAAGATTTATTTTTATAAAATAAAACACAAGTTCAAAAATTATAAAATTTATACCATAAAATAACTTGGATTTTTAGAGATTTTATAAAGTCACTTTCAAAATTTGTGAACAAAATATCTTTTAAAAGAAAATTTCTCCAAGGCTTAGAATATTCCTTATAAATCAAAAGTAAAGGAAATAATTAAAATTTTGCTTTGAAAAAAAATCATGTATTACACATAAAAATTTTATAATGCAGAAATTCTCGCTTACACAATCGTACAATAATTGAACATATTTTTATTCGGCTTTAATATTATACCAAATCCACAATTAATATTACACGAAAATGCCGGTCGTAACACTGATCAACTCGAATGATCTGTATCTATAATTAAAAGATATAACTTTAATCGCCTAAAGGATAATCACTCGACGAACTGCGCCTCAACAGCCTATCGTCTACCCATACGATAGCCCACACATAACTATAACAGACAAACACAGGACTCTTGATCCACATACACACGTAATTCACATAGCACATAAACACATAACTCACGTATCACATAATTCATATCACATATGACTCGATTCGCCAAAAGGTCTAACCCAATATATTTAAAACTGAGATCGGGTCAAAATATGATTTTTCAGTCACTATGCGACTCAGAATCAATTTACAAAACAAGTTACCTTTAGAAACAAAAGGATTTAGGTCTCGAAAGTATTTTTATTGAAAGCAGAATATTTTTCTGAGTCTAGAGGCGTTCGTTTCGTATTAAACGGACGAACGGTTGATTTAATATAAATTTTTGAACATTTTTCGGAATTAAAAACGGTTCTCCGAATCATTTAATAATTAAATAATAGGGCTCGAACACCCGAAAATAATTTTATAAGAATTATCGAGCCTGGAAAATAATATAAAATAATATTTTAAAGTTCAAAACTATTTTTTGGAATTTTTAAATCAAAATAAATAATTAAATCTAATTAAATAATTAATTAAAATTAATTAATAATTAATTAAATTAATTAATCAATTAATATTAAAATTAATTGACTAATGAAATAATTAATTATCAACTAAAATTAATTAATTAAATAATTGAGATTTATTTAAAAAAACTATTTTTAGAATTAAAATAATGATTTTAGAATTTTTTTTTAATATTAAAAAATATTTTCTGAAAATAAAATAAAAAGGAAATACGTTTTTTGAAAGTTTTGGAAACTGGAATCCAAGGTTTGCAAGTTTTGCAAACTGCAGGGGCTCAAGTGGAAGTTTTCAAAACATAAATATTAAAACTGAGTATTCTGGAAACATACAGGGGCTAGACTGTAATTTACCACCATCGCCGGCGCCGTCGCCGGCGGCGAATCAACTCGACAGATATGAGCAGATTTGAAGTGCAAAACGAGATGATCATTACTATATAAACGAAATCACCGAACCCTGCCTGAAACGGCTGGAAAAGCATGAAGAACATTCGCCGCCGGCGAGTGTTCCTCAGAATCCGGTGACCGTTTCCGGCATCGGTTGGTGAAACCGAACACACCATAGAGATCCTTGTTTCAAGAGCTTTCCATTCGTATAAACTAGACCTTTCCAAGATTACTGAATCAAAATGCCCCAAATTTTTAATTTAAAACATTCAAGAACAGTGAAGAACATTCAGAAACCCTAATTCTAGAATCAAACAGCCATTTCAACATGTCATTGAGCTCTATTTTTGACATATAATATACCAAATTGACCAGAAAAATATTATCTACACAATTATGCCATCAAATCACACAAACAACATCAAGAACAAAAATTCATATTTTAATCCATATTTAATTCGAATTAAAATAATTAAATCAGAAAAATACCTTGATTTCTGGGTAAAAACTGGTGATTGATTCAGAAAGAAGATTTGGAGAGCTTCGTTTTGATATGTTGCACGCCCGAATCGGAGTTCGATATTGCCTTCGTTTGCGCGTTTGATTTTCAGGAACGTATCGGTTTTTAGGGTTTTCTCTGTATTTAATGTATTTTTACTGGTTGCAAATGAATAAACGAAATAAATGAAATAAGAAATAGGCTATTTATATTTACGGAATATTGGTTCGTTCTGGATCATTTTGGATCGATAAATTAGTTGCTTAGCTGCTAAATAACTACAAAATGATCCAAAATAGATTACTTAGCTGCTAAGTAACTATAAAAACGATACAATTTAATATCAGATTTGGATAATCATCAAAACCGGGCTTCTTATAAAACACTTTATATGAAAATAATGTAATAATATCCCGTCTCTCGAGAATACGGGTTTTGTTGATTTATCGAAATAACTATCATATCGAAAATCTTGCGCCGCGCCGCGCACGGGTCAAACCGTAATCCAGATCGAAAAAGTCAAAACACGGAAAATGTCTGGAATTACCAGATTAGGTTAGGAAGGAGTTTTCGGAAGAGTTTCGGGTTGTAAAAACGTAAAAACGGTTGAGGTTGGACGATTCCTGGCTTTATAAAACAGTTTTGTAATTATTCTAGAAAAATAATTAATAATTCATAAATCATTATAAAATCATATAACACTCCAAAAATTACCAGAAAAATATCACAATTATCTATATTTTATTCTGTACATATAAAAATTCAAATACTTAAATAATATCTCATATAAACATCCAAACATCAATTCCAATTATCATATAATTCACTAAAATTCACATAAAATCACATAAACAATTCTAAATAATAATAATAATAATATTTGAAAATATGGGATATTACATCCAAGATTTAAACAATCACCACGTATCCCGTTGTGAAATGATCTACGCCTAGAAGGTATCCACACAAATGATCGAATGGAGGATGAGCGTGTACTAGCACTCGTAAATCAGAAGCCGCCTTTTCTCTCTCTCCCTTTCTCTCTCAAGCTGCTAGGGTTTATGTTTTAATCTTATAAAAAAACGTCCAACCCTAGTTGAGGCTTGAAAAGATATTACATAGGCAAGAGAAAAAGACTTCTAACCCTAAACTAATTTAGAGTTTTAATAAATCCAAAAATCCTAGTTATTATTAATTAAGTCTTACTTAATCACCCAATAACTCAATTTCGGATTTAATAGTAAATTCGAATTTCTTATTTATTTAATTAATTAAGTCTTACTTAATTAATAACAAATTATTCGAATTACTTACATTTAATTTAAATCCGAATTTAAATTAAATAATCCTCCAATCATTCTTTGTGTGACCCTTTAGGTTATTATTACGTTGGCAAAAATTTTAAATCTAATTTAAAATCATAAACAATGAGCAGCATCTAAAAATATATCATTGCTACCCAAGTAATAATAATTAAATCGGTGATCGGTTAAACCTTTCGTGAATAATGTACAATGTAATATAATCCTTTTAACCAAATATTATAGATTAAACTCGAGGCATGTTATGTGTCATCATCTTCATGGTTTAATCCAAGTTCCCTTGATCAATGAGTAGACTATTATTTCAAATCAACATTTCCACGCATTTTATAGTCTAGCTCACACAAGAGGCCAATGAATATCTCTCCAAAATTAGGAGGGTTAAATCTTTTCTAGATTATTTATATTTCTCACACGATTCCTAATATACCGGAAGTCCACTTTTACCATTAGCCGGTCATAGGCAACTTTTATTGTAATTAAAGTATATTAATCATCGTGTAGAAATATAATGATTTCAAGTCGAAGGACCATTACATCATTATCACTGTAAGAATTACTTATTACACAACAGACATGTAGAATCTCACATTGGGTCTATCCAACACCATGTATATTTACATCTGCTTGTGTTTTCGACTTTAGTATCTTTATACCAATGGTCAATGAGATGTGATCATCAGTCAACGAACACACTAGTCTTAATGCGTTATTATTATCCCTAATAATAATACTCAACAAGGGATATTTGGGAATATCGATACTATTCACATAATCTCATTTCTAAGTCACATACTTAGAGATATAGAATTCATATTATATTCCAAGGATATTTATTAACCTAATATTTATATCGCAGTAAAGTAAGACTTAATAAATTACTAAAAGAATAATCGATAGATCATAAACATTAATAATCCATATTTCATAAATAAAACATAATAGTGTTATGTCTAGGTCACAAACACTAACAATCTCCCACTTGCACTAGAGCCAATCACCCATGTATTTAATACCTATGGAACTAGCATGACCGTCGTGCTTCTTCTGCGACAAAGCTTTAGTCAGTGGGTCTGCAACATTATCATCAGTATGCACTTTACATATATGTATATCTCCTCTCTCATTAATCTCTGGAAGAAGGTGATATCTTCTAAGTATATGCTTTGCTCTGGAATGGGCTCTTGGTTCTTTAGCCTGCGCAATGGCTCCTCTGTTATCGCAATAGAGATCAACTGGATCTGCGATTGGTGGAACCACACCAAGTCCCGTTATGAATTTCCGCATCCAAAGAGCCTCTTTGGTTGCTTCACTAGCAGCAATATACTCAGCTTCCATTGTATAATCAGCTACTGTCTCTTGCTTTGAACTCTTCCGGCTTACAGCACCTCCATTAAGGCAAAACATAAAACCTAACTGAGATACTGAATCATCTCTGTCTGTATGAAAGCTAGCATCAGTGTAACCCTTTACAACTAGCTTCTCATTTTCTCCATACACCAAGAATGAATCTTTAGTCCTATTTAAGTACTTAAGAATATTCTTGACAGCTGTCCAGTGACCCTCACTTGGATTAGACTAGTATCTGCTCATCATGCTCAAGTCATACGAAACATCAGGATGAATATATATCAACGCATATATTATAGATCCAATTGCCAAGCATATGGAACTTTACTCATACGGCCCTTATCATCTAATGATTTAGGATAGTTATCTTTTGAGATTAATATCCCATGAGACATTGGGACATATCCTCTTTTTTCCTCTTGCATCCCAAAATGATGCAATATTTTGTCAATGTATGTACTCTGACTTAGGCCGATTAATTTCCTTGATCTATCTCTATAGATCTTGATCCCTAATATATAGGTAGCACCGCCTAAGTCCTTCATCAAAAAACTATTTCCCAACCAAGTTTCAATAGCCTGTAGAGAAGGTATGTCATTTCCTATTAGTAATATGTTAACTATATATAGTACTAGGAATGCCACATGACTCTCACTAACCTTCTTGTAAACACATGGTTCATCTTCATTTTGAATAAAGCCAAATTCTTTGACTGTTTCATCAAAATGACAATTCCATTTCCTTGAGGCTTGCTTCAATCCATAAATAGATCGAAGCAATTTACATACCATCTTAGAAAATGTGGGATCGACAAAACCCTCAGGTTGTATCATGTATACATCGCTTCCATTTAAAAAAGCGATTTTAACATCCATTTGCCAAATCTCATAGTCGTAGTAAGCAACTATTGCTAGCAAAATCCTGATGGACTTGAACATAGAAACTGGTGAAAAAGTCTCATCATAGTCTATACCATGAATTTGATTGAAACCTTTTGCCACTAGCCGCGCCTTATAGGTCTGTACTTTACCATCCATGTAAGCCTTCTTTTTGAAAACACATTTGCACCCTATAGGTTTTACCCCTTCAGGAGGATCAACTAAAGTGCATATTTTATTTTGATACATGGATTCCATCTCGGATTTCATGGCCTCTAGCCATCTCTCAGAGTCTGGACTGTTCATAGCTTCTTGGTAGGTAAGAGGCTCATCATTGTCTATGAGCATCACATCGTCATCTTGAGTCAAGAGAAATCCATAATATCTCTCTGGCTCATGACGAGTTCTACTAGATCTACGAACAATCTATGTTTCTGGAGCAGGAACATCTTGATGTATATCCTGCCCACTTTCCAACTCTGGTTCAATGTTATTTTGTACATCTCGATATTCATCAAGATTTATAAGCCTCCCATTATTTTTCTTGGAAAATAACTCTCTTTCAAGAAATACAGCGGTTCGAGCAAGAAACACTCTGTTCTCGGTTGGATTATAAAAACTATACCTTTTAGTTTCTTCAGGATATCCCACAAAATAACATTTATCCGATTTTAGTCCTAGCTTGTTAGACACCAAGCATTCTACAAATGCTTCGCATCCCCATACTTTCATAAATGACATGATGTGACGTTTCTCAGCCCATATCTCATATGGAGTCTGAACCGATTTAGTTAAAACTTGATTTAGTGTATATCCAACCGTTTCTAGAGCATAACCCCAAAAACTTATTGGAAGATCTGCTAGACTCATCACCGATCGCACCATGACCAACAAGGTATGATTTCTCCTCTCAGAAACAAGGTATATATTCTCCTCCAAGATCTTATTGTAGAACTTTTATACTTTCCCCTATTTGATTTTCAATTCCGGCCTTGTATTCTTTGAACTTTTCAAAAGAATCGGATTTATTCTTCAAAAGGTATACATATCCATATCTAATGAAATCATCAGTAAACGTAATGAAGTGGTAAAAGCCACCTCTTGCCATCGTACGCATTGGACCACATACATCACTATGTATACGTCTTAATCATTCGGTGGCCCTTTCATCTTGTCCAGTAAAAGGAGCTTTAGCCATTTTGCCATTGAAACAAGATTTGCATTCTTCGTATGATTCAAAATCAAACTTATCCAAGTAACCATCTTATTGTAAGTTCGAAATGCATTTCTCATTTACGTGACCTAAATGACAATTCCATAGGTATGTTTAATTTGAGTATTTCATCTTAATTCGTTTATTATCATTATTTATGTTATACACATGAGTATCCAAATCAAGAACATATAAATCATTAAACAAATGTGCAATCCCATAGGTAACATTATTCAATGAAAAGGAACAATATTTTTCAGAATAAAAATGAAAAACCTTTCTTGTCCAAACAAGAAACCAAAATAATGTTTCTGCAAATTGCAGGCATGTAAAAACAGTTATCTAGTTCTAAAACAAGCCCAGTGGGCAACGATAAATGATAAGTCCCTACATCTAAAGCAGCAATCTTTGCTCTATTACCAACACATAGGTCGACTTCTTCCTTCTCCAATTTCCTACTTCCCAGCAGTTCCTGCACATTTATAAAAATGTGAGAACCACATCCAGTATCTAATACCTAAGATATAGAAGTAGAAAAATTAACTTCTATAACATAAATACCTGAATCAGAAACTCCAGTTCCTTCTTCTTCTTCAGATCCTCCAAATAAGCATAACAGTTTCTCTTCCAATGGCCCAGTTTCTTGCAGTAGTGACAAGTATCACCCTTTGCAACACCACCTCCAGGATTTAAAGCCTGTTGGGAGCAGTTTTAGGAGTAGCGGCAGGTTTGGATCCCATCCTCTTCTTGCCTTTCCATTTACCTTTCCCTTTGGCACTCCCTTTGTTCACCATCATTATGGGAGCAGGGGACACCTTCTGAATGTTGGTCTTGACAGTTTTTAACATAGCCAACAATTTGGTAGGTGTCTTGTCTATCTCATTCATGTTGTAATTCATTACAAACTGAGCATAGTTGGTGTTCAAAGATTGTAAGATCATATCTATTTGGGCTTCCGGACCAATAGCGGAAACCAGGGTGGCAAGGTACTCCATATATCCAATTATCTTCAGAACATGCGGTCCATCCGGATCACGATCACCCTGTTTGTATGCATACAAAGCTTTGCTTGTATCAAACCTCTATTGATGAGTATGTCCTTCAAACATACATTTAAGGTGCTCAATCATGACATAAGCATCCATATTCTCATGTTGTTTCCGAAGCAGTCACTAGCATCAAACAGGTGACATCCGTGTAATCATCTATATACTTCTGATAAGCAACATGTTGAACACGCATTGTACCTTCAGGAAGAGGTCCAGGGCGAGGAACACAATGACATGGAGCTTTCCCTCCTTCCTGAGGACTATCCTCAAGTACCCTTGCCAATCAAGGAAGTTTGTTCCTATCAGCTTGTCCTTCTCAAGGACTGCTCGCACAGAGAAGCTGTTTGAGTTGTTTACCATTTGATATCTACAATATTAAAATGCATAAAATGAATTAGTGTAATAACCCCCAAAATTTTGAACTTTTTGTAACCCTTATGAATAGTGTTTTTGCTGAACAAGAAAATTTTTCATGCCACACTATGTAGGGGTTTTTATATGGATATTCTGAGATTTTATTAGTACTCTATATGGTATATAAGTGTATGTAAAGATCGTCAGAATCCAAATCCGAACACTTTGATTTTTCCCCAAAATCCACCAGATATCGAAAGAATTGAGTATGAGGTAACAGGATAAAAGGATTTAAATTCAAGGATTTTAATAGAGGATCATAAAAAGGAATATAATGTATTGAGAAAGGTTAAGGGAACCTAAGTAATAGATTCCGGGTATGATCCCTCAAACGATAAACGAAAACGAAAGTTAAGCGAACCGTATAACAGATCAGCGGTCATTAGCCAAGTAATTAGAAGCTAATCAAAGAGATTAGAGGGGATGATTTCATCCAACCAATGAGAAGAGGACAAAGGAGGGAGGGTGACATCACATGATGACATAAGCATGACATAATGGAAGGAATTGTTGGATGATTGTGAACCACACAATAATTACCATGGTAAAATGGTAAGAAGCAAAACAAAACAAATCAAAATCAACCAAGCCAAAAAGAATTCATTTCACCAAAAATAGAAATTGACTTCTCTTCTTCAAAAACAAGCTCTCGGCTTTTTCTTCTTAAACCAAGGAGGAAAATTTCAAAACCCTAGCTACACACCTTCAAAAATCAAGAGGTTTGTTTCTTTAGCTTCCATAATTCATAACTTAGATGAGCCATAAGTTTAAGCTCAAGATTCCATGATTTTCATAGCTAATTAATTCACCAAAGATTAGGGTGAATAGTGTTTTCAAATTTTAACTTTGTGTTTCTTGATTTTATTTGCAAGATCAAGGTTATATAAGGATAGATCAAGGTTCTTTGAGGCTCTCGGTAACTTTCCACCCTCCAAGAAAGGTATAAATCTTCTCACCCTTTAGTAATAAGTTTGAATGTTGAAGTTTGGAGATGGTTTGGATGGATGAGTAGTGTTAGAGCGAAAACACACGCTAATATTCACGCAAGTATACGCGTTCGCAAGTAATATAGAATACTTTCTAGTTCGTTCCCACAGAGACTCAAACTAATTTATTGTCTAATTAAACTCACTCACCAATGTATGATTACTTCTCAATGTTAAGACACTAACACTTAGAATTGTTGACTAAATATTAACTACAATTATCTACTTAATTAATCACTTAATTAACACTTCAAATTATCAATAATAAAACACTCATGAGATCACAACTTCATTACTACTTCCTTCAATAGTCATTGTTATTACCTTTAGCATGTGACAGTGATGATATTAATCGAATAACACAAAACTGATAAAAGCCAACTTTCATTGTACTAATACCATTCTACCAACATCCACAATCAAGATAGAAGTTGAATAGTCATCAATTATGTTGAGTTCCTATATGTCTACAGAAATTGACAACACAACGATTTAAGCACAAGTTATTCCTTTTGATTACATAGGGCAAATAAAACTGTTAGAGTTACCCACTAATCATGCACAACGTACATGAACCTATGCTAGCATGGCAAGTTCTAAATCTCAAGATCCACCGTCGCTTCACAAGAGATTAACACCCTATCTTATATGTTCGCGACGCACATTAACAAAACTAGATATCATACAATCATCACACACTAAAGTATTAAACAATTAACTAAAGAATTCCATAATAAATCCGTTGCAACCCCATGATCACGATTAGCCCATAATAGCACTTATCGTTATCATGGGTTCATATGAAATCATAATAAACAAACACAAGAAAATATAACTAAACTAATTATATTAAATCAGAGTACGTCACAAGAGTAAATAGGTTCAAGGTAAGAAAACTAGCATCCAACGTTACAACGAAACAAGAATCACAAGAAAATATGCTTCTTCTTCATTGCTGTGCACTAAACGGTCTTCTTCCTTATCTCCTTCGCTCCTTGCGTAATACCACGATCTTCTCTTGAAAACGTCTCCAAATCTACTTAAATAATAATCCCATAAAACTTAGATTACATAGAAGTGGAAGCCAAACAGAAATAGAAGTCCTAAAATAAACTATTTTTTCCCCCGACCCTGCGCGGCCGCTCAGCATAGCTGAGCGGGCGCTCAGGACCCTTCTGGAAAATTCCTGAGTTCGCTTCGTTCCTCCGCCGTAATCTGCCCATTTCTTCCCTCTCTCAATGATGAACACATGCCAAGGCTTATTCTTGATGATTACTCCCCCGAAATGCAACTAATACCCTGAAATGCATAAACACTAGAAAAACGCATCAAATACACAAAATACTTGATTTCAAGACACCAATTTAAGCCATTTTAAGACGTTCTAAGTGGTATAAAATGCCACTTATCACACCCCCAAACTTAAATCGATGCTTGTCCTCAAGCGTCACAGACTCAAAACAAATAAAAAAACATGCATGAATGCAATCTATAAGAAATTGCAGCGATCCTCCTTACTACGCATAAACCAACCAAATTGCAACATCTCAACAAATGCAGTTAGACAACTAAAGATCAATAAACTCATGCCAACAGACATACAGCCAGAAACGTGGTGTGTGCAAATGCTTAACAGATATGCTTCGGAACTAGACCAATTATTATGACTCGACTATCCTCAAGACAATCACATGATCATACAAAGAATAAAAATTCTAGGCACAAAGTGATATACAACATTACAAGAATTCTGGAGCTTATTACGGAATCATGCTTTTTATTCACAACACAAATGCTTATTTAACCGTGCAATGAGTGAGGTCCACAAAAAACTTATACAATGGTATCCATGTAACGAGCGTTAGGTTAGCGGATCCCAGACTCTAAAAGCCTTAGGTCACTAGGCACAAAGTCCCCTAAGAACTTAATAACTCGAATACCAAATAGCCCACTCTTGATCAATTATGCATAAACACCACAATTTTTTTTTTATAAAATTTCTGAGCAAGTGCATTTCGCTCCATCTTGCTCAACCCTAGACTACTCGCACAACATGCGAGCCGGCTACTAGCCATTTGACGCCTAGCCACAACTAGCAACAAATTCCATTTTTTTACTCCAATTTTTTTTTCATGCCTTTATCACTAAGAGCCTTTTATCGAATTCTAAGCATAATAAATAGATTGACCGCGAAAACAATCAAATCATAACAACAATCTAGCCCTTACGCATTCTCTAAGACTTAGTGGAATTACAAGTGCTTCTAGCATGCATATCGACCTACACGACTTAATATCACTTTAATGCTATCACTACACTCGCATCAATATCACAATTCAGTCGATAAATCATCGCAAAAGGGATCATGGTAAATGCATGAGCTACATGACATGATAAACCATTAAAGCTATATATAAAAAAAACTATATGGCATAAATTATGCAACTATATGAACTAAACTAACATGAATATGCAGCTATATGACACACACACAGTATTCCTTAACTACCACCCCCAAACTTAAAATCTTCACTGTCCTCAGTGAAGGTAGCAGAAAGGAACATAGGGTATACCTACTTGGAGTCATCATCATCATCACCCTCAGTGGATGGAGTATCAGGAGGCGGGTATGCAGAGTTCTCACCAAAAACTGGCCACTGGATATCAGCTCCAAGGCCCCGAAAAGCAGTCCCTAACGCAAGAGTGAGCTCCTGAGCAAACCTGCTCTGCGTCTCGTACATGGCATCCATCCGCCGTGAAAGCCTCCTATACTGGGTATCAGCCATCCCAGCACCCTTCTGAGCTCTCGAAGAACCAGCCTCATCACGCCCAGGCCTAGCCATAGTAGCACCTCGTGCTGGACGCCCTCCTGGAAGACGATAACCCAGCCCATGCTCCTCAGGCTCACCACCGGTCCACTCCTGCATCCCATTCAGAGTTCCAGAATCAATCGGAGCTGCCGGCAACTGCAACTGCTCATGAGCCGGCCAGTTCACTCCTATTGCTCGGGCACAGCTTCGTAACCGTGGATGCATAAGGGATGTTCATATGCTTAGCTCCCCTCAAAAACTTCAGAATTCCTTGGTAGATAAACTCACCAAGGTCCACATAGTACTCCTCATGAAGAATTCCCCATAACAACTGTGCTCTCTCAACTGTGACCTCGTGTGCATGCGAAGAAGGCAAAATATTAGCACAAATAAATGCATTCCATGCACGGCATACCTGTTCATAGCGATCGCCAGGAAGTGACGATACTCATTAGTGCCGGTCTTGAAGGTCCACACTGTGCCCGGCCTACATAGAGTCGCACAAATCAAATCTAAGTCAAAATCCTCAGCAGTCTTCTCATTCCAGTTCTCCTCCTCGGGCTTCCTCTCTCGCTGTCCAATCACTTGGCGAATCGCCGCAGGGTGATAATCAACCGTCAACCCTCGGACAACAGAAAACCCATTCTTTTCGGCCTTCGCGTTCGCATAGAACTCGCGAACCACGCTCATCGGTACTGCTTCGGGCGACTCACAAAAAGCTATCCACCCCTTTTCTGCAATTATGGGTAGCAACTCACCATCCCTCCCCGATGGTAAAAACCCTCTCTCCTTCAGAATCGGCTTCCCCAAAAGCCTAGTGTACTCCTCCTCCGCAGCTCTGTCAGTCAACCGAGGCCTTGCAGCAGTACCCCTTGATGAATCAGCAGTAGGGACTGTGTTGCTGCTATCGATAGTGCGTGCTCTCTTGGGTGCCATTGATTCTCCAATAAAAGTGTTTAAGAACTGAGTTTTGATGCTTGGGAGAGAGTTTAAGTGTAGGAAGTTTGTGGGAGATATGTAGGATATGTGTATGTATATATAGGGTGTGGAATAGGTTAAATTAGATTAGGGTTTGGGGATTAAGGGTTAAAATGATGGGGTAGTGGGAACAAATCGTGGGTTTATGGGCTACAATTGGTTTTTTTTTTCTGAACTTAAAAAAAAATTATGACAGTCGACCCCTGAGCGGTCGCTCAGCAAAGCTGAGCGGGCGCTCAGGGGGTCACTGGAAAAAAAAAAATTTCAGCCCCGATTTTCTGATTTTTTTGTGTTTTTGGATAGGTTATTAACTTCTAAGGGTTCCTGTAACAACAATTCATGGGTTGCCTCCCACGCAGCGCTTCTTTTTCGTCATTAGCTTGACGTTGTGTACCCTTCTCAAGTAGTCAACAAAATGGCGCTAGCCACTTCTCGGTTTGCCATGTCCCCATAGTAGTGCTTCAAACGCTGACCGTTAACCTTGAATGCTTGGTCCGGATCATTCTCAAAAATTTCCACCGCTCCATGTGGAAACACAGTTTTGATAATAAAAGGTCCAAACCACCTTGATTTCAACTTCCCAGGAAAAAGTCGGAGCCGAGAGTTGAATAAGAGAACTTGTTGCCCTGGCACAAATAACTTAGGATGTAGCTTCCTATCGTGCCACCTCTTCACCTTTTCCTTATACATTTTGTTATTCTCGTACGCTTGAAGTCAAAATTCATCAAGTTCATTAAGCTGAAGCATTCTTTTCTTACCAGCTGCATCTAAATCCAGGTTCAACTTTTTCAATGCCCAGTAGGCCTTATGCTCAAGCTCCGCAGGTAGATGATATCCCTTACCGTACACCAACTGAAACAGGGACATACCAAGTGGAGTTTTGTATGCTGTTCTGTAAGCCCAAACAACTTCATCGAGCTTTAAAGACCAATCCTTCCTTGACGGACAAACAACCTTCTCTAGAATGCGCTTTATCTCTCTGTTAGACACTTCCGCTTGACCATTTGTTTGCGGATGATAGGCAGTAGCCACTCGATGATTCACATTATAACGCTGCATCATAGAAGTGAACTTACGGTTGCAGAAATGCGACCCTTCATCACTTATGTTTACCCGAGGTGTTCCAAACCTTGTGAAAATTTGCTTATGAAGAAAATTTAACACTGCCTTTGCATCATTTGTCGGTAAAGCTTTAACTTCTACCCATTTTGAGACATAATCGACTGCCAGCAAGATGTATTGATTATTGCAAGACGAGATAAAAGGCCCCATGAAATCGATTCCCCAAACATCAAAAACCTCGACTTCAAGAATCACATTTAATGGCATCTCATCCTTTCTTGTCAAATTTCCCACTCTTTGGCAACGATCACACCTTAAAACAAACTGGTGAGCATCCTTGAACAAAGTGGGCCAAAAAAAACCTGCTTACAGAATACGAGCTGTCGTCTTCTCACCACCATAGTGTCCACCATAAACCGTGGAGTGGCAGTCTCGTAATATCCCCTCCGTCTCACAGAACGGGATACATCTCCTGATGATTTGGTCAGCTCCCTGTCTAAACAAATATGGTTCATCCCACATATACCACTTCACCTCATGCAGAAACTTCTTCTTTTGAGCGGAGGTCAAATTAGGAGGCATTATATTGCTGACGAGATAGTTTACAATATCTGCAAACCATGGTTCTTCCTCCTGAACTGCAAACAACTGCTCATCCGGAAAAGATTCATTGATTAGTGTCCTATCTTGTGAAGTAGAATCGGGATTCTCCAACCTAGAGAGATGGTCAACTACTTGATTCTCAGTACCTTTTCTATCCTTGATCTCTAACTCAAATTCCTGAAGTAAAAGCACCCAACGAATGAGTCTCGGCTTCGAATCCTTCTTGGAAACCAGATAGTGAATAGACGCATGATCAGTGAATACTGTTACTTTTGTACCAAGTAGATACGATCGAAATTTCTCGAAACCAAAGACTATAGCCAATAGCTCCTTCTCAGTAGTGGTGTAGTTCATTTGGGCCCCATTTAAAGTCTTACTCGCATAGTGAATCACATGGAAGAGATTTTTCTTGCGCTGTCCCAGAACTGCACCTACCGCATAATCACTCGCATCACACATCATCTCAAATGTTTTTCCAATCTGGTGCTGTAATAACTGGTGCAGTGATCAAACTCTTCTTGAGAGTCTCGAATGCTGCCAAACATTCCTCATCAAATTTGAAAGGCACATCTTTCTCAAGCAAATTGCATAACGGCTTAGATATCTTTGAAAAGTCCTTGATGAATCGCCGATAAAAACCCGCATGACCAAGAAAACTACGAATTCCTTTCACAGAATTAGGTGGTGGAAGATTTTCAATGACTCCCACCTTGGCCTTGTCCACCTCCAGACCCTTGTTAGAGACCTTATGCCCAAGAATAATGCCTTCACGCACCATAAAATGACATTTCTCCCAATTGAGCACCAAATTAGTTTCCACGCACCTTTTGAGTACGACGCGCAGATTATTCAAACATTCATCATATGAATGTCCAAAGACGGAGAAGTCGTCCATGAACACTTCGACATTATTTCCAATCATGTCAGAGAATATAGCCATCATACATCTCTGAAAAGTGGCCGGGGCGCCACATAACCCAAACGAAACTCTGCGAAAAGCAAACGTGCCAAATGGACAAGTGAAGGTAGTCTTTTCCTGATCCTCTGGTGTAATACAAATCTGATTATACCCTGAATAACCATCCAGAAGACAAAAATACTCATGACCTGCCAACCTGTCAAGCATCTGATCAATAAATGGAAGAGGGAAGTGATCCTTCCTTGTGGCTTTGTTCAATTTCCTATAATCCATGCATACTCTCCATCCTGTAACTGTTCGAGTGGGGATGAGCTCATTCTTTTCATTTGCTACCACAGTGATACCTCCTTTCTTAGGTACACATTGTATGGGGCTTACCCACGAGCTGTCAGAAATAGGATAAATGATGCCTGCATCCAGCCATTTCAGAATTTCTTTCTTCACTACCTCCTTCATGATAGGATTCAGTCTTCGCTGCTGTTCCACAGTCGGCTTACTACCTTCCTCTAGTAGAATTTTATGCATACAATATGAAGGACTTATCCCCTTGATGTCTGATATGGTCCATCCAATAGCCGATTTGAATTCTCTCAAAATCCTTAAGAGCTTGTCTTCCTCACTACCTGAAAGGTCAGATAAAATAATAACAGGTAAAGTAGATGCATCACCTAAAAAAGCATACCTTAAGTGTTCAGGTAATGGCTTGAGCTCCAAGGCAGGTGCTTCCTCTATTGATGGGTTGAGCTTTCCTTCAGCATTCTTGAGGTCAGAAGTACCGAGAGATTCAAATGGCATGTCCAGCTTTCGCTTCTAGGGAGAAGCGTTCAGATATTGTAATTGCTCGTTGCCATCTTCATCATCGCTGTCAAAATCCCCCACTAAGGCCTTTTCCAATGCATCAGACATTAGCATGCGATCGAGTTCTGAAGTAACCGCAGAATCAATCACATCCACTTTAAAGCACTCCTCATCTTCTGTAGGGAATTTCATTGCCTTGAATACGTTGAAGGTCACATCCTGATCTTGTACCCGCATAGTAAGTTCACCTTTTTGTACATCTATCAAGGTACGGCCAGTAGCCAAGAAAGGTCTTCCCAAGATTATGGGAATCTTCTTATCTTCCTCAAAATCCAGAATAACAAAATCTGCAGGAAAGAAGAGCTTATCCACCTTGACGAGCACATCCTCAACTATGCCCCTGGGTAAGTAATGGAACGGTCCGCCAATTGTAGCGACATGTATGTGGGTTTTGGATCAGGCAGATCCAGCTTTTTAAAGATCGACAACGGCATCAGATTAATGCTTGCTCCCAAATCACAAAGGCACTTGTCAAAAGTCAAATTGCCAATGGTGCAAGGAATGGTGAAGCTACCTGGATCTTTCAGTTTCGGTGGTAACTTTTGCTGCAGAACAGCGCTGCATTCTTCCGTGAGAGCAACGGTTTCAAGGTCATCCAGTTTCACCTTCCTTGAAAGAATACTCTTCATAAACTTCACATAACTAGGCATTTGCTCCAGAGCCTCAGCAAAAGGTATATTGATGTGAAGTTTCTTGAACACCTCCAGAAACTTACCGAACTGTCTATCCAGCCTTTGTTGCTGCAATCTCTTAGGAAAAGGTGGTGGAGGATAGAGCTGTTTCTCCCCTGTATTAGCCTCAGGCAGAGTGTGTTCAACAGTAGTCTTCCTTGGTTCCGCCGCTTTCTCCTTTTGCTTAGCTTCTTCATCTCTAATTTCAGCTTCTCCTTCTTTTGCCTTTTCAGCATCAGCAACTTTTCCAGACCTTAAGGTAATAGCCTTGACTTGCTCTTTAGCTTCCTTCCTGCCTGGTACTTCCATGTCACTGGGAAGAGTGCCAGGTTGACAATTGAGCACTGCATTGGCTAATTGACCGATTTGATTTTCCAAGGTTTTGATAGAAACCGCCTGACTCTTGCATAACAACTTAAGTTCCTCAAAATCAGCACTAGTAGGTGCAGCTGTACTTCCCTGTTGAGGATATGATTGCCTTGTAGCATACTGCTGTGGTTGCTGGAATCCAGGTGGGTTAAACTGTTTACTCACTCCTTGCTGATATGGTGGCTGAATAGCATTCTGATTATTCCCCCAGCTGAAATTTGGATGATTTCTGTTATTAGGATGATAGGTCGCTGGCACAGGCTGATGTTGTCACTGATAATTATTCACATACTGAACAGATTCGTTGACAAGAGAACACTGATCCGTAGCATGAGAACCTGCACAAAGCTCACAAACCATAGCTATTTGATTAACTCCATATGTAGCCAGAGAATCAACCTTCATTGATAGCGTTTGAAGCTGGGCTGCAATAGCGGTGGCTGCATTAACTTCCAGAATACCTGCTACCTTACCTGACGTCATCCTCTGAGTTAGGTTTTGATGCTCATTTGCAGCCATAGTCTCTATAAGATTATACGCCTCAGTATAGCTTTTAGCCCATAAGGCGCCTCCAGCTGCTGCATCGAGCATGGGCCGAGATTGGGCCCCCAAACCATTATAGAAACCAGTGATCACCATCCAATCAGGCATTCCATGATGTGGACATTTTCTCAATATTTCCTTGTAGCGTTCCCAAGCCTCGCACATAGATTCTGTAGGTTGCTGCGCAAACTGAGTAAGAGCACGCCTCATAGCAGCAGTCTTTGCCATCGGATAAAACTTCACCAGAAACTTTTGCGCAAGATCTTGCCACATAGTGATGGACCCAGCTGGTTCAGAATGTAACCAGTCTTTAGCCTTGTCCCTTGGTGAGAATGGAAAAAGCCTCAACTTGATAGCCTCATCAGTCACGCCATTATACTTAAAAGTGCTGCAGATCTCGACAAAATTCCTTATGTGCATGTTGGGGTCTTCAGTCGCCGCTCCTCCAAAAGAAACAGAATTCTGCACCATCTGAATAGTGCCCGGCTTGATTTCAAAGGTGTTAGCTTGAATAGCCGGATGAAGAATGCTTGACTGAATGTCATCAATTTTTGGCCGAGAAAAATCCATAAGAGCTGGATCAGCTTGAACAATACGATCACCCATGTTTACTGGTTCTTTCCGCTCAGTTCCTGAATCCGAATCTTCAAAATCTAACTTCTCCGGAATATCAAGAACTTCGTCTGTCTCCTCAGCTGTATCTAAAGTCCTCTTGCGAGTACGAGAATGAGTTTGCATAAACGCTTGCTAAAGTACCTGAAACACAACCGGAAACAATAAGTAACTACTACGTCCTAATCACTGAGTCCTAATGACCAATGATGGTAAGTACATAAACTAAACAAATACGCCGAGTCCCCGGCAGCGGCGCCAAAAACTTGTTAGAGCGAAAACACACGCTAATATTCACGCAAGTATATGCGTTCGCAAGTAATATAGAATACTTTCTAGTTCGTTCCCACAGAGACTCAGACTAATTTATTGTCTAATTAAACTCACTCACCAATGTATGATTACTTCTCAATGTTAAGACACTAACACTTAGAATTGTTGACTAAATATTAACTACAATTATCTACTTAATTAATCACTTAATTAACACTTCAAATTATCAATAATAAAACACTCATGAGATCACAACTTCATTACTACTTCCTTTAATAGTCATTGTTATTACCTTTAGCATGTGACAGTGATGATATTAATCGAATAACACAAAACTGATAAAAGCCAACTTTCATTGTACTAATACCATTCTACCAACATCCACAATCAAGATAGAAGTTGAATAGTCATCAATTATGTTGAGTTCCTATATGTCTACAGAAATTGACAACACAACAATTTAAGCACAAGTTATTCCTTTTGATTACATAGGGCAAATAAAACTATTATTGTTACCCACTAATCATGCACAACGTACATGAACCTATGCTAGCATGGCAAGTTCTAAATCTCAAGATCCATCGTCGCTTCACAAGAGATTAACACCCTATCTTATATGTTCGCGACGCACATTAACAAAACTAGATATCATACAATCATCACACACTAAAGTATTAAACAATTAACTAAAGAATTCCATAATAAATCCGTTGCAACCCCATGATCACGATTAGCCCATAATAGCACTTATCGTTATCATGGGTTCATATGAAATCATAATAAACAAATACAAGAAAATATAACTAAACTAATTATATTAAATCAGAGTACGTCACAAGAGTAAATAGGTTCAAGGTAAGAAAACTAGCATCCAACGTTACAACGAAACAAGAATCACAAGAAAATATGCTTCTTCTTCATTGCTGTGCACTAAACGGTCTTCTTCCTTATCTCCTTCGCTCCTTGCGTAATACCACGATCTTCTCTTGAAAACGTCTCCAAATCTACTTAAATAATAATCCCATAAAACTCAGATTACATAGAAGTGGAAGCCAAACAGAAATAGAAGTCCTAAAATAAACTATTTTTCCCCCGACCCTGCACGGCCGCTCAGCATAGCTGAGCGGGCGCTCAGGACCCTTCTGGAAATTCCTGAGTTCGCTTCGTTCCTCCGCCGTAATCTGCCCATTTCTTCCCTCTCTCAATGATGAACACATGCCAAGGCTTATTCTTGATGATTACTCCCCCGAAATGCAACTAATACCCTGAAATGCATAAACACTAGAAAAATGCATCAAATACACAAAATACTTGATTTCAAGACACCAATTTAAGCCATTTTAAGACGTTCTAAGTGGTATAAAATGCCACTTATCAAGTAGTAAATTGAATGATAAGCATGATTCGAGCTTAATTGTTAAGTAGTATTAGTTGAATTTGGAGATGTTATAATATATTATTGGATTTAGATCCTTGAGCTTATTATGACTAAAATCAGTATCTTTGATGTGTATCTTGAGTTTTTAGTGATTGGTAGTTGGATTGATGTGAATTGGAGTGTTTTAAATTTGGGAAATCGCGTAAACATAGCCGTCGTAATGTCCGATTTACTTTAGACTGCTTTTGTTCATAACATTAGGACCCGAGAACTCCCTGCTAGGTTTTGACCATTGCCATGATTAGATAGTTCATGTTACGAGCTTCGTTTTGATATGTGGTTCGTTTGATTCCGATGTACGGTTTAGGAGAAACGGCCGTTTTAAGTAACGATATTTCACGAACGAACCATTACCCCTCGCCTTACTTTGAAACATAGGTTAAAGACCTTAAAGGACTAATTGAAGTATGAAACATTTATGTAAAGTGTAATAGGCAGTTGGTAAGACACTTGCGAAAGAATCGCCTTAAAACTCGTAATGGTTAATTTATTAAAAATGGTGGAGCCGAGGGTACTCGAGCGACTTAAGAGAATCAGTAAGTGTGAAGCGAGCGTTAGAGTCTAATTTGGTTAAAGTATAGATTTACAAGTGACTTTGGTTTAATTCCAACTTATATGTTGTTTATAGGTTACCAGACTCGTCCCGAGCCATTTGTAACCCCCAGTCGCTCAGGCAAGTTTTCTATCCGTATAACTGTTGTTGTGATGTATATGTGTATATGCATGATCTTGTGATAAATGCATATTTGTTATTAGAAAATTCTTGCGATATATTGTAGCATGTGATATGGTATATATGCATGCCTGTTTCGTATTCTTGATTTATATATCTGTTGGTTCAAATGCTTATTAGTTGCATAATACCTATGCTAGAGATAAGCGGTATTTGAGTATACCCTTAGTATAGGGGATCAAAAGGTGAACTTTTTCTAAAACCGGGAGGCGAGGCTCCCGAGTATTATATATATATATATGAATAGTTTTTAAAACTATTAATCGAATAAGGTTTATTCGATAACTTATATTATTTAATGAATATTACTTGAATATTCATTCGAGGACTTATGACTCACTTTATATTATTTAATGAATATTACTTGAATATTCATTCGAGGACTTATGACTCACTTTATATTATTTAATGAATATTACTTGAATATTCATTCGAGGACAGATGACTCCGCTTATATTATTTAATTGAATATTACTTGAATATTCATATGAGGACCTATGACTCCGATTATTTTCTGAAATGTATTCTTTATTTTACTAAAGAATAAGGTGTCGATAATCAAACTTATTTTTTTGATTATTCAAATAAAGATAGTACTTTCGTATAAGTATATCTTTGGTTATTTAATACTCATTTCAAGTATAAGTTTTACAACTTCTACTTCAATTATTTGTATAAAGATTATTCTTTAAGGGAATATTATTTAAATGATAATATTCAGATATTTTTTAATTTATTGGGACTGATTTACTTTATTAAATCAGCATTACTCCAAACACTCTTTAAAGTGTTTTCGAGTCTTTAAAATGATTTTTTTTAAAGTTAAAGCGGATCCCAAAACTCATTTTTTTATATATTTAAGATCTTCCTTTTTAAAAGGGATTTAAATACTCGCTCAAAACCAGAGGCATTCGGCTCTGTGGTGTATTTTATATTCACAACAAGGTTACGGTTGTGGTAAATGAATTGATTACTTACCCAACATTCGGGAAGTAAGTCCATCTATCGAGTCGGCATAAGCAACATGGGCTCAGTGGACGTCCATGAAAGTGTAAGTGGCTCAGTGGAAGTCCATCAAATGCGTAAGTGGCTGAGTGGCAGTCCAACATAAGGTCCTATTATGACCAGGGTGATGACCAGTGGGGAATTCGTCCATCTACTAGTAGAAAAGGTTACTTATTGGTATCTTTTCCTGATAAGCAAGATATCGGGTTTATGCCACAATTCTTTTTCCTTCCAAAAATTTATTGGATGTTACAAACTCTGTTCATACCTTACATGACAGAGGTTTTCAGGAAATGTATAAGAAGATGTATATGTGGATATATATATCGAAACTTAATGAAGTATATCATAACTTCATTTCCTTCAATAATACTTCAAGGATTTAATCTATTCAAATCTTGTCTTGTAGTCTCATCTATGTGATGAAATGTTGAAAGCTCATTATACTTTGAACAGCGGTAGTTCAAGTAGCTTTATAAATGATATAAGTATAGTGAAGTAATTGGTAACTTCATCCCTTGTTTTTACTTATATCCAGTAAGTAATTATCTTGCACTTGATAAAGGATTCTAGTAAGTTATCCTTTTAGATACTTTCATTATTGTTTCACTATATATTATCTTGCGAGCTGTAATGCTCACTCTTGCTATATTTCTTCATAACACAACAACAGTTAGGAAAGATGGCCAGACTCAAGCAGACCCAGCGCAAGAGCGTGGGAAGCGCCCTGCGCTTTCCCGTTGAGATCATAGCTGCTATAGCTGCAGAGGTAGATCTATCTGTAGATCTTACCTTCTACTTTTGGGAACCAAATATTGTATAATTATAATTTGTGGCAGATAATGGCAATTAACTATAAACTTATCAAGTAATCATTTTGGGTTGTAATAACTTTTAAATTGTGGATTCAAAGACTTGTACTTATTTCAATTTCATCTCTGAGACTATAACGGGTTGTGGTGTGTGTTAGTGTGGGGTCACAGCATAAGGTTAATTGTTATTAATTAAGTGAAGTGATATTGTGGAAAGAAAGACCGTGATGACCCGGATCCCTGACCCCGGATCTGGGGTTGTTATAATTAGTCTACAGATGATTATTAAATTATGTTCAAACAATTATTCATATATATTCAAAATATATATCTCCCACTATTTTTATCAAAATAATAGCCCTAACTATTAATTCGAAAAGAATATCTTCTATATCCTTTCTAGTGAGCCAAGATCCAAATTTCACAACATTTTAGTTCAGCTTTGGCTTTGCTCCTAATACATGATTCAATAAGGTAGACAACATTTGTCAATTATATCAACTGTATAACTCTTGGATAGTTCGGTGGAACAACATTTGTTCATATTTATCTAATAAATCTCCCCAAACTTTATGCCTCTAAGTTCACAAACTTATTGTGGTAACTTAATTAAGTCAAACCCAATAGTTAGAAAGTATCAATATACTTCAACGCATCTCCCACGATAGATGGGAGTACTTCGCTCTGGAGAACCCACTCATTTTCAATCTAGCGGTTAACGCGTTGGACATACTTGAAGGCATCTAAACAACTTAATAAAAACTTTGGAGTTTTATTAATATTAAAACGATCATGATCCCATCATAAAGAGATTCCCAATTTTTCCTTAAATAAAATACTTCAAATAAATACTCGTCAATGGTTTGATTTCTAGGTAGTGAGGGAGTCACATTGGTCTCGCTTAAAACCCACAACCTTACAAGTTCAATGAACCCATTTTTTACAAAATCACCCCAGGTCGGAAATAAAGAAGATTCGTATTTTTTTTCGTATTTCATAAACACGAGAATCTCATGATCGTTTGTAAATTTTATAATCTTGAGTCGTTACAGATTTTATCTTGTTTAAGCAGACATGGCATTGGTGACGTATCTAATACATGCATTCATGCATGATTAATCTAATTAAAGTATGCATCATTAAATATTCTACAAATACATTCATACATCAGTATGTAAAGTACGGTATGTAAACGTGCTTGGTTATGGCCTTTATCCTATGTGATCTTTTCAAGCTAATGAAAGAATCAAGGTCAATCTATGGTGAAAAATATAAATACAATTACAAGTCTTCATAGTTGCTCCTCCTCTTGGACCACCCCTTCTAGAATTACATTACATTGAAAAAACTATACTAATGTACTTACATAAGAAAAATCGAGTTACATTCGAGGTTAAACAGTTACAAGAATAATGAAAATGACATGCAAGTCGTATTTATAAAACCAAAACCATAAACTTTAATCTAAAGATCCTAAGGCCATAACCAACACCATGCTCAAGTAAACAAATAAAGAACTTGAAAAATATAGCAGGGGTCCGGGGGCGGTAGCCCTGGGCGGGGTCCGGGGCGGCAGCCCCGGGTGGGTGTCCGGGGGCGGCAGCCCCAGACTGGGGTATAGACCATTTTACCTGCATATCCAGATACAAATCCTCACTTCAAAATCTTCTGAATGATAGTATTTAGTTTTATTTCACGAATCTCTGACACCTAATGAAATGGTCTGGTTCACAGGAGACTAGTTTCACTCTCAGGCCTTCGTACTATGATCTTCTCATATCATTGTCAAGTCTTCTACCAGATACAATCAACTTCACATAGAATCCTGAGATCTTCACACTGATCCTTATAACTGCTTCAAGTTACTTCAACCTTATTCCTCCGTTGCCTGAACATATTAATGAACTTCATACAGATCTCTATTGACGTCTTCTTCACTGCATCTACCAAGATCATCATGTATATGCCCAATAAACAATCTTTACTGATTTTAGTGGAACACAGATTATTTCAAGTCCTTTATTTTATGTTGAGTTATCCAAACCAGCATTGTTGAGTTATAGAAACAGCTTCAATCTTGCTCAACATAAATCCTAATGGTATGATCATGTCTAGTCCTCCAAAAGAGGGTACCCCTATTCATGTGACCACAGATATCTCTTCTCAGCCACCTCTTATTTCTATAGGACAAAATTTTCTGAACCTTTCATGTGATATTAAGGGAAAAGATTTAGAAAAAAACAGAAATAAAGAGAGGCAGGATCTTTAATACCGTCTGCATCTTCTATAAACCTTCAGCTTCGGCAGAGAAAAGATTCTTCTCTCCCTTTCTGTAAAGTTGTAGATCATTACGTCTTCCAAATATTGTCTTCAATCTTCAGATCTTCCCATATAGCACATATAAAACATTTTGGAACACATAACCAATAATTTCTCCCCCTAAGATGAAAAACCTCCTACTTAGTACAATAAAGTTGGAAACTCTCCCTTTTAGTATAAGAAAAACTATGGAATCTTCATAGACTCTCCCCCTTAATTGATAACCCTGAAAAATGTATCAGAGTAGAACCTTAGGATAAAACTGTTGGGATTCGAGGCATAAAACGCAGCGAAAATAAAGTTTAAAAATGTAAAACCCAAAAAAATTGAAACCCATCGCAGGATCCATGCGAAAAGTCAATATTTAATTCGTGGTTAAGATGTTTATCTTAAGAAGTTTTACGATTTTTGTTGTCTAATGGAGGTCCAAGCTTTCAACAATTACCACGTATCCCATCGCGAAACGATCTACGCCTTGAAGGTATCCACACGAATGATCGAGCGGAGGATGAGCGTGTATTAACACTCGTAAATCAAAATCCGCCTTTTCTCTCTTTCTCTCTCAAGCTGCGAGGGTTTGTGTTTTTATCTTATAAAAAACGTCCAACCCTAGTTGAGACTTAAAAAGATATTATATAGGCAGGAGAAAAAGACTTCTAACCCTAAACTAATTTAGAGTTTTAATAAATTCAAAAATCCTAGTTATTATTAATTAAGTCTTACTTAATCACCCAATAACTCAATTTCGAATTTAATAGTAAATTCAAATTTCTTATTTATTTAAATAATTAAGACTTTCTTAGTAGATAACAAATTATTCGAATTATTTACATTTAATTTAATTCTGGATTTAAATTATATAATTCTCCAATCATTCTTTGTGTGACCTTTAGGTTATTATTAAGTTGGAAACAATTTGAAATCTAATTTAAAATCATAAACAATGAGCGGCATCTAGTAATACATCATTGTTACCCAAGTAATAATGATTAAATCGGTGATCGATTAAACTTAAGCCGCGTTACGTAGGTCCATTTGAGATATTGAAGAGAGTAGAAAATTTGCATATGAGTTAGCCTTACCGCCCCATATCCAGCATATTCATAATGTGTTTCATGTGTGTTAGATATATTTGATAATGTCATGGCTAATATGATTTATGTTTAGTTTTTCAGATCTTACTTAAACAGAATAAATCAGTACTTACTGGAAGTCAGGACTTAAGGATATCAGTACTTATATTATCAGGAGATAATCATCAGAAGATGGATATCAGAACTTAAGTGCTGAAGGACGTTCAGATAAGGACAGTAGCTGATTAAAGGAAAGAAGATCGAGATAAACATAAGAAGAGATATGCATGAAGAAGGAATTCTATAAAGAATAGAATACTTGGAAGAAAAGATATTTGATTGATATATTTTAGGAAGCAGAATTATATTCTATATCAATTAGCTATTATCTTGTAACTGTGTAGTATATAAACACAGACATAGGGTTTACACTATAAGTGTTATTATATTCGAGAAGATTATTCGTAGTAACCCTAGCAGCTCTCGTGATATTTGTTCATCACTGAGAGGTAACAGTTCCATACTGTAACAGAGTTTATTGTTTCAATAAAGTTTGTTTTCTGTTACTTGAGATATTAAAGTTCGATTAGATTGTACTTTACACTGTATTCACCCCCTCTACAGTGTGTGTGACCTATCAAGTGGTATCAGAGCCTATCTGTTAACGCACATACAGTTAAAGATCCAAACATAATCATGTCTGACACAGAAACTCCAACTAAGCCTACCAAAACTGAAGAACCACCAAAGACACAAATTCAAAGTCGGTATGAGACCATCAGAGTTCCCATACTGAGACCATCTGAATATTCCATATGGAAGGTGAGGATGACCATGTTCCTGGAAGCAACAGATCCAGAATATCTTGATAGAATCAAGGAAGGGCCTCACAAACCAACCAAGCTCGCTGTTGCAGTTGCAGGTGAAGCAGAAAAGACCGTACCAAAGGAGAAGAGTGATTATACTGCTGAAGATATAGCATCAATTGCTAAGGATGCTAAGGTACGACAATTACTGCATAGTGCCATTGATAATGTAATGTCAAATAGGGTAATTAACTGCAAGACTGCTAAGGAGATATGGGATGCTCTGGAAACAAGGTGTCAGGGAACCGATACAATTAAGAAGAACAGGAAGACAATACTCACTCAAGAGTATGAACACTTTGACTCAAAGGCTAATGAGTCATTGACTGATTTATATGATAGATTTGTCAAACTCTTGAATGATTTGTCATTGGTTGATAAGGAGTATGAACTTGAAGATTCAAACCTTAAATTCCTGTTAGCTCTTCCTGAATGATGGGATTTGAAGGCAACAACAATAAGAGACAACTACAATCTTGATGAAACAACTCTTAATGAAATTTATGGAATGCTCAAGACTCATGAACTTGAGATGGAACAAAGAAGCAAGAGGAAAGGAGGAAAGTCAAGGACAGTTGCTCTTAAGGTTGAAGAAGAAGTCCCCAAGGCAGCTACCTCAAGGAAAGACAAGGGTAAAGCTCTTTTCACAAAGTCTGATACTGAGTCATCAAGTTCTGAAAGTGATGATGACTCGGATTCTGAAAGCTTGCCTGAGACTGATGCTGATGAGGCGATGATGAAGCTGTATGCTCTTATGGTGAAAAGGGATCACAAAGATTGTATACAGGAAGTTCAGGAAGCGAAAGAAGTTTTCCAGGAAAGGCACAAGTTCTGATAAGAAGAATTTCAGAAGATCTGAGGGCAAAGGAGGAAAGTCTGATAGAGGAGATTATACCAATGTCAAATGCTATAACTGTAGTGAGAAAGGCCACATATCTCCTGATTGCAAGAAAGTAAAGGGTGACAAAGGCAAGGCTCTTGTCACAAAGAAGAAAAGCTGGACAGACACCTCAGACTCTGAAAGTGAGGAGAACTATGCGTTGATGGCAAATGCTGATAAAGAAAGTGCTGAGAGCAGTTCTGAAGCTTCTGAAATAAAGGTACCTCAGACTACTTATGCTTTTCATACTGATAATATTAATGAGTTGAGAAGATATCTTAAAACCATGTTTGTTAGTTATAGAGATCAAACTTTAACATGTGAAAGATTAACTTCTGAAAATCTTGCTTTTAAGAAAAGAAATGATTTCTTAGAAAAAGAGTTAGTTATGTTCCATCAAACTCAGAAGGATAGAGATGATGCTTTTTATGTTAGGGATGAAGTGCTAAAAATGAATGAATCTCTAAAAACTGAGTTAGAAAAGGAAAAAGAGATTATCAGGACTTGGACTAACTCTGGCAGAACAACTCAAAATTTGCTAAGTAGTGAAAATTGGAAAGAGGGCTTAGGTTATGGAGAGGATAAGAATGATAAAGGAACTGTAGAAATTAAGCCTGTTGCTAAGCAAAAGCCAAAATTAAAACCTGTTAAGTTTGTAACTGTAAAGTCTGATAATGAGAAATCAGAAGTTAAAGAGGAATTAACTTCTGACAAACTAAAACAGGAAAAGATAGTTGAAGTAAACATAGGCTTAATGACTAAGAAGCAGCTTAAGCATAAGCTGAAAGATGTTAAGAATGCAAACAAGGTAAAATCACCTAGGAAAAATAGGAATGGAAAGGAAGGTGTGAATAAAAGCAATGATTATAGGCCTGTTCCTGATGCTCCTAGGAAAATGTGTCATAACTATGGAAGTTCTAACCATCTGGCTTCTTTTTGCAGGAAGAATAAGAACATAAACTCCTTACCTTCAAAATCAGGAGTTAAGAGTTAGTTTGTTAGATATAAACCATAAAATCCTTGTTTTCATTGTGGTAGTTTATGGCATTCCATTTATACTTGTAAGGAATATCATAGTTTGTACTATGATTATTATCAAATAAAACCTTCTTTGAAGAAAGTTTCCATTGTTCCTTCTAGTGTAAATTCTGATTCAAAGTCTGATAGTGTAAGTTCTGATAAGAAAAATGTTAACAAAAACTCTGATGCTAAATCCGCTGTAAATGTTAACAAACTTGATAAGGCCAAAGGATCCAAGCAAGTCTGGGTCCTTAAAACTAATCATTAGTGGTCTTTGTGATTGCAGGGCAACAGGAAAAATATTCTAGTTCTGGATAGTGGATGTTCAGGACATATGACTGGAAATAAAGCCCTACTATCAGACTTTGTGGAGAAAGCTGGCCCAAGTGTTTCTTATGGAGATGGCAACATTGGAAAAACATTGGGATATGGCAATATTAATCTTGGGAATGTCATCATTAGAGAAGTAGCTCTGGTCTCAGGACTTAAACACAATCTGCTGAGTATAAGTCAAATCTGTGACAGAGGTTATCATGTTGATTTCTTTGAAGAACACTGTGAAGTTGTGAGTAAATCCAAAGGCAAAGTTGTTCTAAAAGGATACAGGCGTGGTAACATTTATGAAGCTAGGCTTTCAACAAGTACTGATGGTTCTGCAATCTGTCTGATGAGTAGAGCATCAATTGAAGAAAGCTGGAATTGGCACAAGAAACTCTCTCATTTAAATTTTAACAATATAAATGAACTAGTCAAGAAAGATCTTGTGAGAGGACTGCCAAAGTCAGTATTTGCTCCTGATGGCCTTTGTGATTCTTGTCAGAAGGCCAAACAAAGAAAATCTTCATTCAAGAGCAAGACTGTATCATCAATTCTTGAGCCTTATCATCTACTACATATTGATCTATTTGGTCCAGTGAATGTCATGTCTATTGCAATGAAGAAATATGCGTTGGTCATAGTGGATGAGTTCACCAGATACACATGGGTGTATTTCTTGCACACAAAAAGTGAAATTGCATCTATCTTGATTGATCATGTCAAACATCTGGATAAATTGGTCAAAGATTCTGTGAAAACTATAAGGAGTGATAATGGCATTGAGTTCAAGAATTTGATAATGGAAGAGTTCTGCAAAAACCATGGAATTAAGAAGGAATTTTCTACTCCTGGAACTCCACAGCAAAATGGAGTTGTTGAAAGGAAGAATAGAACTCTCATTAAAGCTGCACGTACAATGCTTGAAGAAGCAAAGCTTCCAACCTATTTCTGGGCTGAAGCTGTGCAGACTGCTTATTTTACTCAAAATACAACACTCATTAACAAGCAAGGAAAAACACCATATGAGATGGTGAAGAAAAAGAAGCCAAATCTGAAGTACTTTCATGTATTTGGATGCAAGTGTTTTGTTCTCAAGACTCGTCCTGAACAGCTATCTAAATTTGATCTAAAAGCTGATGAAGGAATCTTTGTTGGATATCCACTTTCCACAAAAGCCTTCAGAGTCTATAATTTGAGAACAAGAGTGGTCATGGAATCTATCAATGTCTCTTTTGATGAAAAGAATATTACTGGTCTTGAAGATTTTATTGATCATGATCAGCTGAGATTTGAAAATGAAGACTCAAATTCTGATACTGAAAATCCTGACAGTCTAAGTCCTGATACTGTAAACTCTGATGGATTAAACTCTGATGTTATTGAAACTGTGGTGACTACACCAAAGGAGGATGCACCTATGCAGGGGGAGCATACTCAAGATCATACCACATCTCAAGAAGCATCAGAACATACATCTGGCTCTTCAAGTTCTGATTCGTCAAGTTCTGATAAGCCAAGTTCTGATAGTTCTGAAAATCTAAATTCTGAAGAATCCAACTCAGAGAGCATAGTTTCAGGGGGAGCATCGGAAAATGAAAATGAAGACAACATGGATCATGGGGGAGCATCCAGTTCTAGAGAAAACCTTCCATCTGCAAGGAAGTGGACTAAATCACATAAACCTGATTTGATAATTGGAAATCCTGATGCAGGTGTCAGAACTAGAACAGGTACTTCAAACGAATGTCTTTACAATTCTTTTCTCTCTCAGACTGAGCCAAAGAAAGTGGAAGAAGCTCTTCAAGATGCTGATTGGGTGCAAGCAATGCAGGAAGAGTTAAATGAATTTGAAAGAAATGAAGTTTGGACCCTAGTGCCAAGACCAAAGAATAGATCTGTTGTTGGTACAAAGTGGGTATTCAGAAATAAAACTGACAGTGATGGCATAATTACAAGGAATAAGTCAAGGCTGGTTGCAAAAGGATATTCTCAATAGGAGGGAATTGATTATGATGAAACATTTGCACCAGTTGCTAGGTTAGAAGCCATAAGGATATTTTTGGCTTATGCTGCTCACAAAATGTTTACTGTCTTTCAAATGGATGTGAAAAGTGTTTTTCTCAATGGAGAATTGGAGGAGGAAGTATATGTTGAACAACCTCCAGGCTTTGTAGATTCCAAACATCCAGATTATGTCTACAGGCTTGATAAAGCACTTTATGGACTTAAGCAAGCTCCCAGAGCATGGTATGAGACTTTAGCTCAGTTTCTTCTGGAAAGTGGATTCAATAGAGGAACTATAGACAAAACACTGTTCTACCTCAATCATGGAAAGGACTTACTTTTGGTCCAAATTTATGTTGATGATATCATTTTTGGGTCTACAAATGACAGACTTTGCAAGAAGTTTGCCAAACTGATGCAGTCAAGGTATCAGATGAGTATGATGTGGGAACTTAGCTATTTTCTGGGCCTTCAAGTCAAGCAAAATGAAGAAGGCACCTTTATTTTTCAAACTAAGTACACCAGAAACTTGCTGAAGAAATTTGGAATGCAAGATTGTTCAAGTGCATCCACTCACATGGCCACTACAACAAAACTGGATAAGGATACTGGTAAATCAGTAGATATTACTGATTACAGAGGTATGATTGGCTCTCTACTCTATCTAACTGCTAGTAGACCTGATATCATGTATGATACCTGTCTTTGTGCAAGATTTCAAGCAGATCCAAGAGAACCTCACTTAACAGCTGTGAAAAGAATTTTCAAGTATCTTAAGGGAACAGCTGATCTGGGATTATGGTATCCCAGAGAATCAGATTTTAAACTAATAGGTTACTCAGATGCAGATTTTGCAGGTTACAAAATTGACAAGAAAAGCACAAGTGGAAGCTGCCAATTTCTTGGAGGCAGATTGGTTTCTTGGTTTAGCAAGAAACAAAAGTCAATTTCCACATCAACTGCAGAAGCAGAATATATTGCTGCAGGAAGCTGTTGTGCACAGATTCTTTGGATGAAGAATCAATTACTGGATTATGGGTTAACATATATCAAAATCCCTATTTACTGTGATAATCAAAGTGCTATTGCTATGACAGGTAATCCAGTTCAACACTCTATGACAAAGCACGTCAGCATCAGGTACCACTTCATCAGGGAACATGTGGATGAAGGTACAGTGGAATTGCACTTTGTTCCAACAGATCAATAACTAGCAGATATCTTCATAAAACCATTGTGTGAAGCTACTTTTACAAGATTGGTAAATGAACTTGGAATGGTTTCAGGTTCTTTCTCTAAATCTGCTTAGTTTTGTTCTGTTGCATCAGACTTTATGATCAGTATTTACAGAATTCAATCTCTTTGTGTATTCTGTGCTTAATTGAAAAATATGTTTAAGTACTGACTGTTGTCTGATCAATGTTTCTAAACTCTGATAGAGATATGTCTGTTTAGGTAACTATTCAATCCTATGAGGATAACTGTGCTAGATGATAACCTAGTAGTCTTTAATAAACAAGGGATCCCATGTAAGAAGTAATTATTTCTGTGGAAATCTATTGACACAAGCAGATTCTGATAATTGAGCTTAGTTGAGTTTACTTTGTCTATCTTATTACTAAGTCACAAACTAGAATAATGCTACTTATCTGTTAAATTATGATGCTAGTAAATCTGTTGAATGTACTAAGTGTTGATAAACCTCACTTATCAAAAGAAAAAGAAAGAGAAACAAGGATTAAAAATCAGGTACTCCTTTGAGATCTAGAGTAAAAATGTGGAAGGGAAGACCCAAGTGCATTGTTGGTATTAAGTAATATGCATCAGAAAAGCAAATAAAATATTTTCTTGGTGACTTTTCACACTCTATGATTACTGGAGAAATACTCTGATAATAGCATAAATTCTGATAAGAAGTCGTGACTCACTTACACTGAGAAGCCACTGTAAAATAGAATTTAAAAAGATGCACAAAATTAGCACAAAATAGTTAAGGTGGACTCAAGCATGAATTCATTCAATAGTAGGTTTCAGAATATTGACAGGTTTTTAGTAAAGTTTTAGTTATGCCTTATTTCTAAGATGTACTGAAGTGAATCAGACTTTTCTCTTTGTCTGATATTTAGCTTAATGCTCACACTAACCACTCCATATGAATGATGAAAATTACTGTGGGGATCTATGTTGTTTTAGATGAACAGTCATTGTGTCACATTGCACAAATTCTGAGGTCAAGTTCTGATTGCATGTTCTGATGATTAAGTTCTGAAGAATATAAATCAGAATTTGTGTGAGGACTTACTAAAATAGGCATTCCTTTTTCGAGTTAAGAAATTATGTTCTGATGACTGTTAAGTTCTGATATAAGTCTAAGTTCTGATATTACAGTCTGATTCTTTACTTGACTTATTTTTGGATAAAATTTGACAACAGTCTCAGTTTAAACCTGAATACTGTTGAAGTGGAAGATTAATAGTCACTATAGTTAGGGATAGTGGTACTCGTACATGAACAGTCAACTTTTACTTGCTTCTTGTGCGCATTAAACCATATTTTCTCTTTCCAATGAATGTTTTTCTTTTTCCAAGTCTGGGGAGACGAGGTGGAATTAATTCCACCTGTCAGCATTAAATTTCTTTACGTCTCCTGGCATTCTCTTGCCTATATAAACAACCACTTCACATCAGCCCTCCCATCACCACTTTTATCACAAACTCACCTTCATACTTTTTCCATCAAAAACATCATGGTCAATTACAATATGTTTTTGAACTACGAAACATTCAACATGGAGCTGAGCTGTGCCGATTGGCAGCAGGAATGGCACGTCACTGCCATTCCTGATGAGATATGGGACTCCGTTCCCCAGGAGGTACTTACCCACATCCTGTTCTTCTACATGGACTACCATCGCCATCTGGAGCGATTGGAGGAGGAAATGCTGGAAGCTCTCCGCCAGCAAGAGCGAATCATTCGACTCGCTATTCTGTTTGTCGAGAGTAGGAAGAAGAAATAATTTATTTTCTTCTTCCTATTTTTCTTCATCATCAGCCTTGCCCTGCTTCTTGAGCTAGGACTAAGGCTGTTGACGTTAGGTTTAGCAGCTTAGGGAAATCTTGTCCAAGTTCTGATGTAATTTCAATTTCATGAATGTATTCTCTTGATATATTAATGAAATTTGTTTTTGTTTCAAGATCTTGTCTCTGAGATATTTTGTAATGTATTGATAAATCCTGATACATATTCATATTCTGATAACCATATAAATTATGTTTTAACTTAAGTTCTGATTTTCTTTTATCAGTACTTGCTCGTCCATTTTATTATGGTCATTTTCACTCAATTTTTTTCAGAATATTGATGTTGCAGTGAAAAATAATTAAATAATTGGGAACAGTTTCCATTTTGAATTAAAACTATTTCACCTTGATTAATGGAATAACTGGGTAAGTGGAACGGTTTTTCCTTGAAAAACTGCAAGTGGGTAAGTAATGATTACTGTTTTCTCGTGCCCATTAACTATTCATTTTTACTGCATGTCTGACAGGTGTCCAACGGTTACATTTTTTTTTCTTCAAAAGTATAAGTAAGACAGAGAGAAGATTTTTTTAATCTTTTATTTCCTTTCATACTTTTTTTCTCTACTTGCTTTTACTCTCTTTCTTCTTCTAACGTTGGTTTTTCATATAGACATTCTATCAAACACCTAACAGGCACTTAAACCTCTCGATTACTTTCATGGCACCTAAGGATTTGATCATTGATGGAGCTAAATTTGTTCCAAACAATTATGCTGCTATTCTTGATAATGCTGAAGCTCCGTCTGAATTGCATTTTGTGGAAGACCTTCTTGCACACAGTGAAATCGGGTATACATTGACCCAACCTTCAGTATTCTCAAGCCAACAAGTTCTGACACTTTGGAGGACTGGAAACTTTGATAATGGTGGTCCAAATGGTACTCCTAGTATTGTTTTCGAAGTGGGCGATTCTTCATATGCAGTCACTCCTGGTACAATACGCAAGGCTCTACATCTCCCAGAAGGATGTACTTTTTCAATTCTAGAGGAATCGGCTCTTCAGGAGTTAATGGCCAGTTTGGGGTATGAACAGAGTTTGGAAAAGCTTGGGCAGTTGAACGAGGCTCATATCTGAAGGGAATGGAGCTTCTTCTTTGACTGCATCACTAAAGCTTTTAGGAACAAGTGTTCGAATTTTGATGCCATCCCTATAATGAGTCAACACATCGGGTATGCCATTATAAACCAAACTCATTTTGATTTTGCAACGGCTATAATAGGTTTTATTGGGGATAGGATGACAGAGGATAGGAATGTTGTTTACTCTGCTAGATTCTGTCAACTTATATATACTTTTTGTACTGATGAACCTCGATTAACCAATACCTTTACTTCACCTTTTTAAAGTTGCCAAACGTTACTTTAATGACCTGGTAAATGCTGACACTAAGAAACCAGTGGTTAGACCTTTACAGATTCCTCAGTCTATGAAACAGATCTTAGTAAATGCTGATCCTGATTCCTATAGATCTGTTTATCCTGATGTCCAACCAACAAACACCTCCCAAACACCACAACAACCATCAGAACATACCACCCATACTACTCAACCAAACCTTAGGCAATATATCAAATCCTATCTCTTCACTTCACAGACAGTTCAACCCTCATCCTCAGCACCTACTGTGAAGCCTTCATCTTCCAAACCTAAGAGGACAAAGACTGTTCCTCAAACACCTCAAAAGAGAAGGAGGATTGCTTTGAGAGATGAGTCTGACAGTGAGGAACATGTTTCTACATTAGAACCTGTTGTCCAAGAAGCTGAGACAGTGACTTCTCAGAAGGATTCTGAAATTGGGGGATCTAGGCTTCTCAAGAGGCTTAGAAGAATGACTGTTCCTGAAACTCCCAAGGAATCCATATCTACAAAGAGATACAAGAAACAGAGGGCAAAAAGGCCAGTTTCAGATGAAGAAGCAGCAGCTAAGGAAGGAGATCAGGAATCTCTGATCTCACAAGAAAAGGAATTTGCTAAAGTCACTTCTTCTTCATCAACTCCATCTCAGGAGGCTGTTCCTGAACAGGCCAACACACCATCTATGTCTCCTGTTCAAAAGTCTGTCTCTCCTGTTACTACAGGCGCCAGTATTGAAATTGATGTTCAGAACTTGGTTGTGCCTGACGTAATTCTCTTAGAAGCTCCAACAGCAACTAATCCATCAACAACACCTGTTACTGATGTTGTTCAAACTCCAGAGTTATCTACTACACCTTCTCTGCATCTAAATGCTGATGATCAGAATATAGGTGAGCATCGGGATATGGATGTTGATCAGAACTTAGAACCAGATCAGCACTTAGAGGATGCTGAAGCCTCCATTGCTACTCACAATGTTGTTTTATCAGAAGATACTGATTCTGTAAGTTCTGATGCTGTAAATGCAGGAGATACTGGTGCTGCTGCTCCAAATGTAGATGCTGATGAAGTAGGTCCTTCAGGACATGCTCCTCAACAAACTATTCTTAAATCTGAACTTGTTAAGAAGTTTGTTACCAGAGAAGCACCAGTGCCTTGGAGTGAAACTCCTGCAGGGCAGGAGTGGATTAAGGAATGGAACTCAGTTTCCTGTGTTCCAACTGCAAAGCATCTTGCTGAGCACTTGACAAAAGCTGATGAAATGTTAATTTATGATGATTTCAAAACCCAGCTTAGAGTCACTGCATTGAGTACTAAACATCTACAAGGTCTCCATTCAACTACTCATGCAGAGCTATACAAGATTCAGGAAGAATTCATCAAACAGGACCAAATTCAGAAAATTGACAAGAAAAAGTTCTTCCAACCTACCTTTGACAGGATTGCTTATATTGAGAAGACTCAAGAGAAACAACAAGCTCAGATTGATGATATTCTGAAAAATCAAGCTTCTCAGCAATCTCAACTTACTAAAATCCAAGCCTCAGTGGAATTGCTTGTCTCTCTTCTCCTACCTGTTGATGCCAAAAAGGGGGAGAAAGTAATTAAGTCCAAATGCAAGACTGGCAAGACACTGAAAGGGAAGGATGATGAAAAGGATGATCAAGGAAACTCTGGAATGGGTAGAGGTCATAGTCAAGGTAGAGGTTTCTCATCAAGAAAAGCTGAAATCACAAGTTACAGGATAAGATCTGATACTGGGAAAAGAATTAGTTCTGCTACTGGTAAAAGGATAAGTTCTGATGAACTTTTAGATCTTGATGAAGAAATGTCAAGACAGTTATTTCTTCAGGAAAATCCAGGAATGGACTTGGAGAGTTTAATGGAAGAAGAAGCCAGACTTAAATCAGAAAAAGTCACATCTAAATCTGAAGCTTCTGGTAAAAAGACACTTCCAAAACTCAAAGGCATTGTGATAAAAGAAAGGACAAATACTGAAGCAACATTGGCTAAATCACAACCACAGATAGATCCAAGATCCAAGGGTAAAGAAAAGGTTGGTGAACCTATCAAGGTTTATGTGCCTCCTGAGAATGAAGAAATCACTGATGAAAAGGATGATCTTGCTCTGACTTCAAGAAAAGTTCTTAAAACAACCTCTGACATGGTTCAAGTTGTTCAGAGTCAAGAGACAGTAAGTTCTGATATTTCAAAGAAGCAAGTAACCTCTGACATAGCTCAAGTTAACTTGATATCAGAAGATAGATCAAAGACACTCCTACCAGGATTCACTAAAGCAAAACAGACTCAACCTTTGAAGACTGCTGTAAGTGGTTTTGAAGCAAAAGTAGTTAGTGGAAAGGAAGCAAGAGATAAAACTGGATTGGGAAGTGCTGATGAAAGAAGAATACAGAACACTACCAATGATCCAACTTCCTTTAGTGAACCAGGTATTGGAGCGACTCCTGAGAAATTGAATCAACTGGAATCTGTACAAATGGTTTACCATACCTACTTGAAAGAACACATCTTGTTGTACTTCATGACAGATGGTAGGGTTTATCATATAAGGAAAAATGCCATTCCATTGAAGTATTTTAAAGAATTGGAGCATGTACTATTCTTACTTCAAGTGGATGACAGATTGACAGGAAGTGCTGCAAACTATTTGAAGGATCAGATTCAGAGACAGAAAAGGCTTTATTCTGTTAAGTCTGACAGCACATATGTTCCAAAGTACAGAGATCACAAGGGTGATATAGTTGAAATGAAGCCCAACACTGCTAAAATTATAACTACCTATCTGGGTTACAGGGCTGTGGAATTCAATCTTGAGTCTGATAAAGCTTATTTAATCAGACTAGATCAGGATATAAGAAAAGCAAAGATTAATGATCTCAGGGCTGCAATCTTTCAAATTGGTGAAGATAATGCAGAGCTTAAAGATGCTAAAAGGAGGATGATTGATGAACTTAGATATGCTGAGAGATGTTTGTTGAAGAACTATCTCAGAACAACTCCTGATATTAGAGAGATCAGAAGATGAAGCCAAGTCAAGATCTACAACTGATTAAATTCTGATATTTGTACGGACTGAAGCTGTTATCAGAAGTTAAATGTTGGTAAAGCTTTAAGGACTGTAAGTTGTAGTTATCTAGTCTAATTCTCATGCATTTGTACTTAATGTTTTTGACATCATCAAATATCTGTTAAACTTGTATATTATGCTAATTTATAAGTTGGGGGAGATTGTTAGATATATTTGATAATGTCATGGCTAATATGATTTATGTTTAGTTTTTCAGATCTTACTTAAACAGAATAAATCAGTACTTACTGGAAGTCAGGACTTAAGGATATCAGTACTTATATTATCAGGAGATAATCATCAGAAGATGGATATCAGAACTTAAGTGCTGAAGGACGTTCAGATAAGGACAGTAGCTGATTAAAGGAAAGAAGATCGAGATAAACATAAGAAGAGATATGCATCAAGAAGGAATTCTATAAAGAATAGAATACTTGGAAGAAAAGATATTTGATTGATATATTTTAGGAAGCAGAATTATATTCCATATCAATTAGCGATTATCTTGTAACTGTGTAGTATATAAACACAGACATAGGGTTTACACTATAAGTGTTATTATATTCGAGAAGATTATTCGTAGTAACCCTAGCAGCTCTCGTGATATTTGTTCATCACTGAGAGGTAACAGTTCCATACTGTAACAGAGTTTATTGTTTCAATAAAGTTTGTTTTCTGTTACTTGAGATATTAAAGTTCGATTAGATTGTACTTTACATTGTATTCACCCCCTCTACAGTGTGTGTGACCTATCAATGTGTCAATGCTTAAGAGGTATAATCCGGATTCGAGACATGTGATAGAATACGAGTCGATAGAGATTCAAGCTGATTTGTCATATGTAGAGCAACCAATAAGAATTCTAGATCGGCAGGAGAGAGTATTGAGAAATAAGTATGTACAATTAGTACGAGTCTTATGGAGAAATCCTATGGTTGAAGAGTCAACCCTGGAACTTGAAAGTGAAATGTTAGAAAAGTATCCCCCGTTATTTTCTTAGCGAGATTGTGAGGACAAAATCCTTCTAAGGGGGAAGGATGTAACGACTGAAAAATTATGACTGTTTAAAATCATAATAAATGTGTATTATATGTCTTATAATATCATTGAGTGTGATTAGTCTTAAAATATTAGTTGTTATGTGATGTATGTGCTCCATATAGCTTGGGGTATTTTTCGGGTATTTTATTGCGGGTTAAATGCTTTTATATCAAAAGTTATACGGCCCAGACTTTGTTTTAATAGCTGATATTTCTTATAAAATAATTGGCCTTATTTTTCCTAATATGGCGCATACCATATTGATATTCCGAATATCCAGTTAATTTAGAAAATATTTCATTTCGTGAAAATGATTTTTCGGGGCCCCTACGGGTACTCAAAACCCCACAAAAATCATATTTTATCTTTATAAAATCACTGGACCTTCAAATATTTCATTTCTTTGCATTTTTTAATTATTCACAATTTAGGGAAATTTTGGCATATATTTTGTATTTATTTGAAATTAAAAATTTAAAAATTATTCCCCATAAATTATTAATTATGGGCCAGTTAATTTTACTAAGAGATATAATTAGGGCCTAAATTTTAAATAGGGGTATTATTTTGTAATTATAAATAGCCTAGTTTTTATTAATTAATTATAAAAAAATTAGAAAAAATCAGAAAATAAACTATTTTCTCTGCAGAAATTAGGAATCACGGTTCTTGAAGCCTGAAGAATCAAAGCTTGTTATTGAGAGTTTCTGAGATACAAATCATATCATGTGAGTATCCAAACTAACCCTCTGGATCTGTTCTACATGTTTAAACCATCAATTTCATGATTTGATGCATAGATTTTAAATTTTAAATTCTAGGGTTCATGACTGAATTAGGGGTTTTTGATCCTAGGGTTATTTGATGAAATTGATTATTTGAATAGCTTTATATGATGATTTATGATTGATTTATATCAATTAATTCATCAAACGATAGCTTGAATTGATAGTTCATGTTCTAGGGTTTATGTGAATTTTTAATTAGTCATTTTTATTATAGATGAATCTGAGATATGTTTGGATATAGGGGTTAGATTGTACTAGTTAGTAGTTTTAATTTGACATATTAAACATGTAATTTCATGTACAAATAAAGAAGTTAGATGTTTGGCCGGAATTGTTCTTGATTTGATCAGAATTTCAGTTCTAGGGGTTATAAGGTGTGATTGATGCTTGATTGTTGTTTAGAATGATGTTTAGAATCGAATCCTTATGAAATTTGAACCAAACTCTACATGTATCGGGTGGAAATCAAGCTCGTCGGAGAACGGGGACGGCTGTCAGAGTTCTTGGGTTTTCTTTTTGACGGAATCTGCACGTGGACGGTGGTCGAGAAAGAAGATCACCGAGTTTGTGTTGCTAGATGACTGAGGAATGGAACTAGGGTGTTAATCGATCGAAATCGATTCAGTTGGCTTGAAATTGGATCACCAAAAACTGGGTTTACGTCACTGGATTTTAGACTGGTCGGCGACCCGTTTCCTGTTCTTCACAACCCGGACTCAAACCCGATTTAAAATCCGGTTTTGATCCGGTCTTCCCCAAATCTGATTTCAAACACCTGTTTTTGATTTTTCTTTTTACTTTTATTTTTATAAATTCTAAAATTCAGTTTTATTTATTTAAATAAATTGATTAATTAATTTAATTAATTAATTGATTTATTTTTTATAAATAAATCTGAACTTATTTAATTATTTTCAAAAATCCAAAATTTTATTTATTTATTTATTATTTATTTAAATTGATTAAATATTTTGATAATTAATCAGTTTATTTAGATAATTTGTATTTCTTCTTTCAATTCTGGTACATTAGGTACCCAGATCCTTGATGAAAATCATAGAATTCCCTTATCATCTTTCTGACTGGTAATTTCTTCTCCTATTAGACTGTCGTCTTCTTGACTCATTACCTCCTCTTGACATCTTTGGATCTTTTCCAATAGTTCGGGTTGAAATGTCATTGGATAATTCATTTCAGTGGATTCCCTTAGAACACGAACCTCAATTCCAATTTATCAATTTCTCTGATCAATTCTTCTGAAGAAGTTAACATATTTAATCTTTCTTTCCGACTTAACGCATCTGCTATGACGTTTGCTTTTCCTGGATGATAGCTGATTGTAACATCATAATCCTTGATCAATTGTAGCCATCGTTGTCGTCTCATATTGAGTTATTTCTGCGTAAAGATATATTTTAGACTCTTATGATCTGTGTAAATTTCACACTTTTGGCCATAAAGATAATGTCTCCAAAGTTCAGTGCGAACACGATTGCGGCTAATTCCAGATCATGCATAGGATATTTCTGTTCATGAGGGTTTAGTTTTCTAGAAGCATATATAATTACGTTGTCGTGCTGCATCAGTACACATCCTAGTCCTCGATAGGAAGCATCGCTGTAGATAACAAAATCTCCTTACTCGTCTGGTAGTACAAATACAGGTGCGGTCACCAGTCAGTTCTTCAATTCTTGAAAACTTTCTTCACATATTTTATTTCATACGAACTTTTCATTCTTCTGAGTCAACTTGGTTAATGCGTAGCTATCTTTGTAAAATCCTAAACTGTAACGCCCCCAAATCCGGGGTCAGAGGATTTGGTCGTCACTATGAAACCTCAATCCAAATCAACCTGTTTAATCGATAAATAAATGCCAGCGGAAGATATTTAGCACAAATGACCCCAAACTAATCCAAGATCTTTTAAGGTTACAGTTCTAGAAACAAGAAATCCAAAATCCACCAATAATTTTTCACTTTCTTTTGAAACTCTTTTCAATAATTCTCAACCTTAAAACTTAACCCGCTAGTATAACTTCGAAAAGAAGTATACTAGGCCCAAATACAATACACAATTATAATATAATATAATATAAACAACTTTACATAATAAAACTTACACTAGTCCGCAAACCCTGGACCAACCACCTTCGAAAAGCTTCATCTTGCTTCCTCGAATTACGCGGCTAAACAGCAAGCTAATCCTCACTGGAGGTTAAATTTAAAAATAGGCAAGTATGAGCGAAAGAAATGCTCAGCAAGATCATTATGACATATATAGGGTCTTTTTGATATAAAACCGACATCTGCATTAGAGCAGAACATTTAAAATCATAATTGTTGAATCATAAAATTTTAGTTGAGGAATCCTAGATTTAATTCCTTAATTGTATTCAAAACCAATTTGATATTTTTGAGCGAGATGCTTCAGCAATACTTCGAATCTTGACGAGAATAAAACTCGTAAAACAGTGTTTACGGAAATATCGTAAACCACAATAACATGAAACAATGATTATGGATTGAATCATAAACTTTATTCAAAACCGAACTCTTTAAATTAATATTTATTTTGTTGTCATATCAAATTAGATATCAATACGAACTTTGATGCTCACAATATTCCATACTGAAGTCAACATCATTCATCTATATTAATACCACCTTTGATATTTAACAACAACGTAAGTATCAGTATAAATCAAAATCTGAATCAAAACCGCACTTTACCATTATTCCAAAACAGAAACAGTTGATAAATCATTCCTTATAAGATTATCAAAAGCAATATAATAATATCGATTGGAACCAAATTATGCACTATGTTGTTCCTGATGATCAGTCATGAAACAACACCGGTATCCCGCAGCCATACCGTTAATATAGGTACTACCCGTATCCCGAAGACATACGGTACCTATAGGGCGCCAGAAAAGGCATAACTAGCCTTGTAAGATATTACACTTCTGTATTGCACTTCCGTATAATAGCTCACGCTGGACCGGTGCCTCGGCCTCTTACGCTACCAGTAATCATCAAATCTCAAAACCTTTTATTGAAAAGGGGTCATAATACTCGACACCCGAAATAATTTTATTCCCCCATTAACTTAGGTAGGAATATTCACAACCAAATCACTTTTCTCAAAATCCAAAACATTTATAAATCCAGAAATTGGATAAGTAAAATCACTTGACTTTCTGAATATAGAATAGCAGATGAGTATTTGCATAAACAGAATTATTTAATTCAGCGATATGTAAAACATTTATCGATTCTAAACTAAGAATGGGGAACGCAATACTTGCATCAAAAGATTTAAAATAAATATCACTTGAACAATAAGTGATGTCAGGGTACTTGCCTTTGGGATTTAGCAGTTAGTCACACTCGCAAACACACATCTATTCTGATATTCTGTCTTAAAGTATCACCGTCTTTCTTTTCAATACTTCACCGATATGCTGCCCCTGCGATTGCTAGAAGCCAGATATCCAATACCATTCCATCTCATTCTTTATCCAATGTCTTGTCCTGATCAACTCGAAAGATCCGCATCTATAATTAAAATATAGAACTTTAATCATCTAAACGATAATCACTCAACGAACTGCGCGTCAAAATCCTATCGCCTACCCATACGATAGCCCACACATAATTATATCGGCCAAACACAGGAATCTTGACCCATATATGCACATAATTCACATAGCACATAAGCACATAACTCATATATCACATAATTCATATCACATATGACTCAGTTCATCAAAACGGTCGACTCGATATGTTTAAAACTGAAATCGGGTCAAAAATATGATTTATCGATCAATAATCGACTTGGAATGATTCGTAAAACAAACGACCTTTCGAAACAAAAGGATTTGGGTCTCGAAAGTATTTTTATTGAAAGCGGAATATTTTTCTGAGTCTGTACACGTTCGTTTCGTATTAAACGGACGAACGGTTGATTTAATATGAATTTTTGAACATTTTTCGGAATTAAAACGGGTCTCCGAATCATTTAATAATTAAGTAATAGGGCTCGAACACTCGAAAATAATTTTATAAGAATTATCGAGCCTGGAAATTAATTTAAAATAATATTTTAAAGCTCGAAACTATTTTTAAATCAATTTTAAATAATTAAATCTAATTAAATAATCAATTAGAATTAATTAATAACTAATTAAATTAATTAATCAATTAATCAATTAATATTTAAATTAATTGAATAATTAAATAATTAATTATCAACTAAAATTAATTAATCAAATAATTTGGATTTATTTTTTAATTAAAAATAAATTTTCAGAATAAACATAATAATTTTTAGAATTAACATGAATTTTCAGAAATTAAAACAGAATTTTGAATTATTTTTAAAAGAAAATCTGCACAAACAGATTTCTGGATTTTGAATTAGGGGAAAACAGATCAACAGCGGGTCGACAACCGGGTCAGGCAGCCAGGTTATCGGGTCGCCAAGAACATGAAGAACTCACCGGAAAAAGTGCAGAATCCGGTGAGTTACTCCGGTTCCGACGAGCTCCGACGAAGGCGTAAACAACGCCATTCGACCCTGATTCTGGTACCAACACCTCAAACACATACACAACATCACAAATTAAGCAACGACTGCGTTCATCAACAGTTCGAACACCAAATCCGGCTACAACTCCATTAAAACCGATGAGTTGAAGAAAAATCCGGCGAACTACTTAACTTCGTCAAATCGGAACTAAAATCAACGGATTTTATACCAAAATAAAGCTTATTTCATCTACAATCTCTTCACCACATCGCAATCACTAGACGAATCAGGATTAAGCCATAAAATCAAATTAAAATAGGCAAAAACGAAGCAAAAACAAAAACTATATTAGACTAAATCCGAACTCAAACAAGGCAGATAATCACATGGGTCGATCAAGGAAATCATCCTAAAGCTATTTATGATCTAGAAAACAATCAAAACACTACATAAATCAGAATTCGATTTCAAGAACAAGAACTGAAGAAACGATTTTTACCACTAATCAATCCCAGGTCACGATTCTGGTATCAACAGATAGGACTCGTTAAGAGCTTTGATTTGGTTATTCAAGCGTCAAAAACAGATGTCAGAATCATCCAAAATCATTGATCAAAGCTATGCTCAAGGATTTCACCCCCAAACTTTGTTCTTGAGATTTTCTATTTTCTGAATTTTTTTTTTATGAAAATAAATAAATAAAATGGAAATTCTGCAGCTATTTATATTTTCTGGAAAATAAATACCCAAAATCAATTTTGGGGTGTTTTTATTCCCATAATTAAAATAATTAAGCCCCAAAATTATAATTACGGGGAATAATTTCAAAACAGTAAAATGTAAAATTCGTATCAAAATTCCCCAAAAATTTGGAATATTTCAAAATTATAGAAATACTGGGTATTTGAAATACGATTGATTTTATAAAAATAAAAACACGAATTTTGTAGGGTTTGACGTCCCGGTGGGGTCCTGGTTCATTAATTTTCGAAAAATAAAAACGATACTTAATTTAACCGAAAAACTCGAACACGTATAAAATACATTCACACATATAAAATGAGATAAAACGAGTAACGCTAATAAACACGTATCCAAATTACGGATTGATTCATATAAATGCATCTTAAGCACGTAACGAGTATCCTATTGGATCATATCGGATCCAAAAATAGGTTACTTAGCCGCTAAGTAAATGTAAAACGATACAATTTAATACCAGAATTGAATAATTATCAACACCGAGCTTTTTATAAAACACCATATACGAAAATAATGTAAAAATATCTCTTCTCTCGAGAATACGGGTTTTATTGATTACCGAAATAACTATTGTATCGAAAATCTTGCGCCGGGCCGCGCACGGGTCAAACCGTAATCCGGATCGAAAAAGTCAAAACACGGAAAATGTCCGGAATTACCAGATTAGGTTAGGAAGGAGTTTTCGACAGAGTTTCGGGTTGTAAAAACGTAAAAACGGTTGAAGTCAGACGATTCCCGGCTTTATAAAATAATTTTGGTAATTATTCAGAAAATAATTAATAATTCATAAATTAATATAAAATCATCTAACAGTCCAAAAATTACCAGAAAAATATCACAATTATCTATATTTTATTCTGGACATATAATAATTCAAATACTCAAATAATATCACATATAAACACCCAAACATCAATTCCAATTACCAGATAATTCACCAAAATTCACATAAAATTCACATAAATAATTCCAAATAGTTATAATAATAATATTTGAAAATATGGGATATTACAATCTACCCCCCTTATAAGGATTCCGTCCTCGGAATCAGCAGAAGAGAGCACTAGGGATCTTATCACAAATTTTCCATTTCCAAATAAACTCAATTTTCCATAATCTCAAATAAATCTTGTATTCCTTGTATAATAAAACTTTTACAGGAGCTTTACTGTGCACCACTGTTCCATTCACACCCTTTGACCAATTCTTCAATATAATCACTTTTTACTGATCGCGAGAAAGAAAAATAGAAAGAAAGATAGAGAGAAGAAAATAAAGATAGATAAAGAGAGAAATAAAGAAACAGATTGACTTCGGTATATGCCACTAATATTTTAATCGCATTGCAGTCCACTGTCGTCCTTCGTAATTTCATCACATCGCTTTACTTTGACTTGAACAGGATACTCAACTTAACTTGATTGGCATACCTTCGAATATTTGGAATGATAAAATCATAGAATTTCAAAAAGAAGAGACTTTGACACCATGACGGAACCAAAATCTGAATTTGAGAAAAAAATATTGTTGAAATAAAAGAATAACTGAGAGATCAATATGATCAAACGAACTTGGTATTGCGTGTCCAAATTAAGACACTACTAAAGGTTGTTAACCTTCATGTATTCACAACACACACAAGTGATGGCGTCCCATCCAACTCCTATCACACAGACAGGTATACCTTGTGTCCCCTATAGTTAGAGTTGTTCATCTCAGTCAAAATAAAAGAATATCAAAAGAATCCAAAATCAAATGAATAAAAGTGGAAAGATTTCAAAGCTGATATTTCTGAAGAAAATGAAATCCAGAGAACAAAAATTTTGACACCAAATGAGCAAGTGGTGTCACATCACCAAGAAACTATCCACCAGATAAGAAAAGTGGAAGTTCAATATCACAACTTGACAGAGCTATCAAAACCTGAACAATAGGCTTCATGACAACCTCTGGCACATTTAAAACACAGTTATGATTGAAAATGAGTGTTAGGGAATATATCCTCTAACAGATATCCCTTTCTGAGAGAAGCCAAAAGAAATTATAGAAAGAGAAGGTATTGCCAAAGTCTTAATATTTATCTTCAATTTGAACTATCTTGTTGACTCGTCGTCCGATTCTAGACACTTCTTCATGTTTTAAGGATATCGATAATCTTCATCGTCGTCAAATCGTAGTCTCGAAAGATTCCACAATAGAAGTTTTGCAACTGCCAGGAGTTCCATCCAGCTCAGCACAACCATCTCAAACGAATACGCCTTATCTAAACTTACTCGTTGGTACTATATCTGATAGTCCAACAGGAACTCGATATGAGCTCAAACGTCCTCACATAGCTATACACACTCCTACACACTCTCGTTTCTAGTTTACTATAACCTCAGCTCTGATACCAACCTGTAACGCCCCCAAATCCGGGGTCAGAGGATTTGGTCGTCACTATGAAACCTCAATCCAAATCAACCTGTTTAATCGATAAATAAATGTAAGCGGAAGATATTTAGCACAAATGACCCCAAACTAATCCAAGATCTTTTAAGGTTACAGTTCTAGAAACAAGAAATCCAAAATCCACCAATAATTTTTCACTTTCTTTTGAAACTCTTTTCAATAATTCTCAACCTTAAAACTTAACCCGCTAGTATAACTTCGAAAAGAAGTATACTAGGCCCAAGTACAATACACAATTATAATATAATATAATATAAACAACTTTACATAATAAAACTTACACTAGTCCGCAAACCCTGGACCAACCACCTTCGAAAAGCTTCCTCTTGCTTCCTCGAATTACGCGGCTAAACAGCAAGCTAATCCTCACTGGAGGTTAAATTTAAAAACAGGCAAGTATGAGCGAAAGAAATGCTCAGCAAGATCATTATGACATATATAGGGTCTTTTTGATATAAAACCGACATCTGCATTAGAGCAGAACATTTAAAATCATAATTGTTGAATCATAAAATTTTAGTTGAGGAATCCTAGATTTAATTCCTTAATTGTATTCAAAACCAATTTGATATTTTTGAGCGAGATGCTTCAGCAATACTTTGAATCTTGACGAGAATAAAACTTGTAAAACAGTGTTTACGGAAATATCGTAAACCACAATAACATGAAACAATGATTATGGATTGAATCATAAACTTTATTCAAAACCGAACTCTTCAAATTAATATTTATTTTGTTGTCATATCAAATTAGATATCAATACGAACTTTGATGCTCACAACATTCCATACTGAAGTCAACATCATTCATCTATATTAATACCACCTTTGATATTTAACAACAACGTAAGTATCAGTATAAATCAAAATCTGAATCAAAACCGCACTTTACCATTATTCCAAAACAGAAACAGTTGATAAATCATTCCTTATAAGATTATCAAAAGCAATATAATAATATCGATTGGAACCAAATTATGCACTATGTTGTTCCTGATGATCAGTCATGAAACAACACCGGTATCCCGCAGCCATACCGTTAATATAGGTACTACCCGTATCCCGAAGACATACGGTACCTATAGGGCGCCAGAAAAGGCATAACTAGCCTTGTAAGATATTACACTTCTGTATTGCACTTCCGTATAATAGCTCACGCTGGACCGGTGCCTCGGCCTCTTACGCTACCAGTAATCATCAAATCTCAAAACCTTTTATTGAAAAGGGGTCATAATACTCGACACCCGAAATAATTTTATTCCCCCATTAACTTGGGTAGGAATATTCACAACCAAGTCACTTTTCTCAAAATCCAAAACATTTATAAATCCAGAAATTGGATAAGTAAAATCACTTGACTATTCTGAATATAGAATAGCAGATGAGTATTTGCATAAACAGAATTATTTAATTCAGCGATATGTAAAACATTTATCGATTCTAAACTGAGAATGGGGAACGCAATACTTGTATCAAAAGATTTAAAATAAATATCACTTGAACAATAAGTGATGTCAGGGTACTTGCCTTTGGGATTTAGCAGTTAGTCACACTCGCAAACACACATCTATTCTGATATTCTGTCTTAAAGTATCACCGTCTTTCTTTTCAACACTTCACCGATATGCTGCTCCTGCGATTGCTAGAAGCCAGATATCCAATATCATTCCATCTCATTCTTTATCCAATGTCTTGTCCTGATCAACTCGAAAGATCCGCATCTATAATTAAAATATAGAACTTTAATCATCTAAACGATAATCACTCAACGAACTGCGCGTCAAAATCCTATCGCCTACCCATACGATAGCCCACACATAATTATATCGGCCAAACACAGGAATCTTGACCCATATATGCACATAATTCACATAGCACATAAGCACATAACTCATATATCACATAATTCATATCACATATGACTCAGTTCATCAAAACGGTCGACTCGATATGTTTAAAACTGAAATCGGGTCAAAAATATGATTTATCGATCAATAATCGACTTGGAATGATTCGTAAAACAAACGACCTTTCGAAACAAAAGGATTTGGGTCTCGAAAGTATTTTTATTGAAAGCGGAATATTTTTCTGAGTCTGTACACGTTTGTTTCGTATTAAACGGACGAACGGTTGATTTAATATGAATTTTTGAACATTTTACGGAATTAAAACGGGTCTCCGAATCATTTAATAATTAAGTAATAGGGCTCGAACACTCGAAAATAATTTTATAAGAATTATCGAGCCTGGAAATTAATTTAAAATAATATTTTAAAGCTCGAAACTATTTTTAAATCAATTTTAAATAATTAAATCTAATTAAATAATCAATTAGAATTAATTAATAACTAATTAAATTAATTAATCAATTAATATTTAAATTAATTGAATAATTAAATAATTAATTATCAACTAAAATTAATTAATCAAATAATTTGGATTTATTTTTGAATTAAAAATAAATTTTCAGAATAAACATAATAATTTTTAGAATTAACATGAATTTTCAGAAATTAAAACAGAATTTTGAATTATTTTTAAAAGAAAATCTGCACAAACAGATTTCTGGATTTTGAATTGGGGGAAAACAGATCAACAGCGGGTCGACAACCGGGTCAGGCAGCCAGGTTATCGGGTCGCCAAGAACATGAAGAACTCACCGGAAAAAGTGCAGAATCCGGTGAGTTACTCCGGTTCCGACGAGCTCGGACGAAGGCGTAAACAACGCCATTCGACCCCAATTCTGGTACCAACACCTCAAACACATACACAACATCACAAATTAAGCAACGACTGCGTTCATCAACAGTTCGAACACCAAATCCGGCTACAACTCCATTAAAACCGATGAGTTGAAGAAAAATCCGGCGAACTACTTAACTTCGTCAAATCGGAACTAAAATCAACGGATTTTATATCAAAATAAAGCTTATTTCATCTACAATCTCTTCACCACATCGCAATCACTAGACGAATCAGGATTAAGCCATAAAATCAAATTAAAATAGGCAAAAACGAAGCAAAAACAAAAACTATATTAGACTAAATCTGAACTCAAACAAGGCAGATAATCACATGGGTCGATCAAGGAAATCATCCTAAAGCTATTTATGATCTAGAAAACAATCAAAACACTACATAAATCAGAATTCGATTTCAAGAACAAGAACTGAAGAAACGATTTTTACCACTAATCAATCCCAGGTCACGATTCTGGTATCAACAGATAGGGCTCGTTAAGAGCTTTGATTTGGTTATTCAAGCGTCAAAAACGGATGTCAGAATCATCCAAAATCATTGATCAAAGCTATGCTCAAGGATTTCACCCCCAAACTTTGTTCTTGAGATTTTCTATTTTCTGAATATTTTTTTTTATGAAAATAAATAAATAAAATGGAAATTCTGCAGCTATTTATATTTTCTGGAAAATAAATACCCAAAATCAATTTTGGGGTGTTTTTATTCCCATAATTAAAATAATTAAGCCCCAAAATTATAATTACGGGGAATAATTTCAAAACAGTAAAATGTAAAATTCGTATCAAAATTCCCCAAAAATTTGGAATATTTCAAAATTATAGAAATACTGGGTATTTGAAATACGATTGATTTTATAAAAATAAAAACAGGAATTTTGTAGGGTTTGACGTCCCGGTGGGGTCCTGGTTCATTAATTTTCGAAAAATAAAAACGATACTTAATTTAACCAAAAAACTCGAACACGTATAAAATACATTCACACACATAAAATGAGATAAAACGAGTAACGCTAATAAACACGTATCCAAATTACGGATTGATTCATATAAATGCATCTTAAGCACGTAACGAGTATCCTATTGGATCATATCGGATCCAAAAATAGGTTACTTAGCCGCTAAGTAAATGTAAAACGATACAATTTAATACCAGAATTGAATAATTATCAACACCGAGCTTTTTATAAAACACCATATACGAAAATAATGTAAAAATATCTCTTCTCTCGAGAATACGGGCTTTATTGATTACCGAAATAACTATTGTATCGAAAATCTTGCGCCGGGCCGCGCACGGGTCAAACCGTAATCCGGATCGAAAAAGTCAAAACACGGAAAATGTCCGGAATTACCAGATTAGGTTAGGAAGGAGTTTTCGGAAGAGTTTCGGGTTGTAAAAACGTAAAAACGGTTGAAGTCAGACGATTCCCGGCTTTATAAAATAATTTTGGTAATTATTCAGAAAATAATTAATAATTCATAAATTAATATAAAATCATCTAACAGTCCAAAAATTACCAGAAAAATATCACAATTATCTATATTTTATTCTGGACATATAATAATTCAAATACTCAAATAATATCACATATAAACACCCAAACATCAATTCCAATTACCAGATAATTCACCAAAATTCACATAAAATTCACATAAATAATTCCAAATAGTTATAATAATAATATTTGAAAATATGGGATATTACATAAACAGATCTTTTGTAATAGCCAGCTAATCCCAAGAAACTTCTGACGTTCTTCGGTATCTTTCGTCTTTCCCAATTCAATACAGCTTCAATCTTTGCTGGATCAACCTTAATCCCTTCAATACTGATTATGTGGCATAAAAATTGTACTTCTCTTAACCATAATTCACATTTTGAAAATTTCACATAAAGTTGCTCCTTCCTTAATATTTCCATAAAAAATCTTAAAATGCTCGACATGTTCTTCTTCGGTCTTCGCGTAAATCAAGATGTCATCAATAAATACAATCACAAATCTGTCCAAGTACTTCTTGAATACTCTGTTCATCAAATCCATAAATGCTGCTGGTACATTTGTTAAACCGAATGTCATTACGAGGAATTCATAATGTCCATATCTGGTACGAAAGCAGTCTTGGGAATATCTTCGGCCTTCATCTTGAATTGATATTATCCTGACCTCAAATCTATCTTAGAAAAACATGCGGCTCCTTTTAGCTGATCAAACAAATCATCAATTCGTGGTAAAAGATACTTATTTTTAATAGTCAACTTATTCAATTCACGATAATCGATACATAGTCACATACTGTCATCTTTCTTCTTTACAAATAATACCGGTGCACCCCATGGGGATACACTTGGTCTTATAATTCCTTTGTCCAAAAGATCTTGTAACTGCGTCGCTAACTTTCATTTCAACCGGTGTCATCCGATACGGAGCTTTTGAAACTGGTTCCGTGCCTGGTGCCAAATCCATAGTAAATTCAATTTCTCAATCTTGCGGTAATTCTAGAAGTTCATTTGGAAATACATTAGGAAACTCACATACAACGAGAATGTCTTTGATCCTTAGGCTTTCTTTTTCAATATCTAATACATAGGCAAAATAAGTTCTACATCCTTGACGTAGCAATCATTTAGTCTGCACTACTATCAAAAATGTTTTCCCCTATTTCTCACTCTAAATATTACCGTTGCATAATCCGCAGTTCGTAATTTCACTTTATTATTCGCACAATCGATCTGAGCATTATTACCGGCCAAACAATCCATTCATAAAATAACATCAAACTCTCCTAACTTGAAAGGTATCAAGTCAATGGAGAAATGATGTCCTGTTATTTCGATATCACACTCTGGACACACCCGATCTATGGGGACTTGGTCGTCATTCGCTTATTTTATAATTAACGTCTCGCCCAACAGTTGCATTTCATAACATATTTTATCAATAAATTCTTAAGAATTAAAAGATCTTGTTGGTCAAGAATCAATCAATACTTTTGCATCAACAAAATTCACAGAAAGCGTACATGCAACCACACTCGGATTCTGCACAGCTTCCTTCATAGTCATATTAAAAGTTCTCGCTTTAGGATGTTTCTGCTGTGATGGTGGAGGTAGTGTCAATACTCTCGGAACACTAGCTGCCATCATTGGTCCTCTATAATCTCTAGCAACGTGTCCTTTCTTCTCACATTGAAAATATGTAACTTCTATTTTCCCTGTTGGGCATTCATTGGAGTAGTGCCCTTTCTGTTTGCACCTGAAGCATGTCATATTTGCCTTGTTACAGACGCCCGTATGTTTCTGACCACATGTTTTGCAGTATGGTAATGGTGGTCTGACGATCCTCTGCTGGTTTGGGGCTTGGAAATGATTACCTGCTCTCTGATTTCCTTGTTCTATCCTTTTAAAATTGATATTTGTCCGAGCTTGAAATCCCGGCTTTCGGTTGGAATGGTTCTGAAAATTTCCTTGTCCCTTTTCCTTTTGGGACATTGCACTTTCCCCTTCGATAATCATGGATTTCTGAACCACGACTGTATATGTCGTCAGTTTAAATACTGCCACTCTGCTACGAATCTATTACTGCAATCCCTGCTGGAATCTCTTAGCCCGTTTCACATCAGTATCCACCTGTTCCAGAACAAACCTAGCCAATTCTGTAAACTTGGCTTCATATTCAGTCACTGACATGTTCCCTTGCTTCAATTCCAAGAAATTGATTTCCATTTGGTTCTTCATATAATGAGGAAAATATTTTTCCATAAATAATTCATTAAACTTATCCCAAGTCACGATGCCTTCACCTTCTAAAGCTTTCTGAGGCTTCTACCAATAATTAGCTTCTCCCTTCAGGAAATAGCTAGCAAAATCAGTCTTCTGATCCTCTTCAATTTTTACTAACGCGAATGCTTTTTCTATCTCTTTTAACCAGGCCCTAGCCTTAGTAGGATCCGCTGTGCCCTTAAATTATGGAGGCTTGACTGATTGAAATTGCTTAAAAGTAACAACAGACACAACTGGTGGGATTTGTGGTTGAGGATGGGGTGGCTGTAGTAACATTTGCAGCTGAAACTGTTGTTGTTGCTGCATCTGCTGTTGCATCATTGTCATCTGTTGTTGCATCAGATGGAATGTTTGGTTCATGGTATTATTATTCTGTTCCTCAGAATTGCTGTTTGATGTCTCAGTTCTGGTCTTTCTTTTTAGTGTCATTTTTCTGATAATAAAACAAGCAGTTCTTTTAATATTTTTATTAAACAGTTGATAGTGAATAAAGAAACAATTTAACTTGTATTAAAACAAAAATTTTAAACAATTTAGGATTTTAAGCAAATCATTTGAAATAATGTAAAATCTTAAATAAATAGACTGAACAACATCATTTTAAACATTTCATTTATTTTTTCAAAATTAAACAACATTTAAAGATATGGAAAGATTGTAAAATAGTAAAGTAAATGTAAATGCTGTAAAGACTGAAAATTTAAGTAAAGGAAAGAAAAAGATTGAAAAAGGTTTGTTCTATATAACAAAAACCAGCATCATGAAGGGTTTTTAGCACATAAATGAAACGTAAAACATAAATTTAAATCTTAAAAATCGAAACCCTCTGCATGATCCATGCGAAAAACAATATTTAATTCGTAGTTCAGTATGTTTACTTAAGAAGCTTTACGTTAATGGAAAGATGGAGGTCTTGAATGATCACCACGTAGCCCGTCGCTGGAACGATCTACGCCTTGAAGGTATCCACACGAATGATCGCCCGGAGGATGGGTGTGTACTAGCATGTTCTTGAGGTTGCCTTCTTGCTCTCTTTATCTCTCTTCAAGCTGCTAGGGTTTATGTTTTATCAAATAAAACGCGTAACCCTAATTCTATTAAAAAAAGATATTATATAGGCAAGAGCTAATGGGCCTCTAACCCTAAACTGAATTTTAGAGTTATTATTATTATTAAATTTGAAATTCTAATTATTATATTATTAAGTCTCACTTAATCATCCAATAACTTAATTTCGGATTTAATATTAAATTCAAATTTCCTATCTATTTAATTAATTAAGTCACACTTAATTAGTAACAAATAAATTTGAATTACTTACATTTAATTTAAATCTGAATTTAAATTAAATAATCCTCCAATCATTCTTTGTGCGACCTTTTAGGTTGTTATTACGTTGGCAATAATTTTAAATCTAATTTAAAATCATAAACAATGAGCGGCATCTAGTAATACATCATTGTTACCCAAGTAATAATAATTAAATCGGTGATCAATTAAACCTTTGGTGAATAATGTATAATATAATAAAATCCCTTTAGCCTTATATTATAGATCAAACTCGAGGCCTGCATTGTGTCATCCTCTGTTAACGTTCAATCCTTCTTTTCTTGATTAATGAGTAAACTTTTAAATAAATCAGTATTTAAGCACGACCATGCATTTTATAGTCTTACTCAATCAAGAGGCCAATAATATCACTTCTTTAATAAATGATGGCTAAATCCCATCTAGATCATTCATATTTCTCATACGATTTATAATTTACCCAATGTCTACTTTTATTATTACCCGGTCAAGGATAACTTTTAATAGTATCAAAGTATATTAATTCTCGTATAGAAATATAATGATTTCAGGTCAAAGGACCAATACATCATTATCACTGTGAGATTAACTTATGACACTATAAACATGTAGTATCCCACAACGGGTCAATCCAGCATCATGTATTTAATACATGTGCCTGTGTTTTGACTTTAGTATCACCATACTTATGATCAATGAGATATGATCATCATCCAACAAACACACTATTCTCAATATATTTATTATTGTCCCTTAACAATACTTGACTACGGATCTTTAGGAATATTAATACTATTCTCATAATCTCATTTCTAAGTCACGTGCTTAGAGATATAGATTTACATATCATATTCCGAGGACATTTATTAATCTAACATCTTATCGCAGAAAATAAAGATATAATAAATTACTAAAGAATAATCCATATAATCATAATTAATAATCCAAATGTTTCATAATATAAACATAATAGTGTTGTCTCTAGGGCACAAACACTAACACATCAGATGTTAGTGCTTGATACAAAAGTCCATCATAACCGCTGCTGATCAAAACTGAGTACTACATATATATCTAATCTCACTATAACTATAGTTGCCTCTATCTACATTTATCACATATACTACACAATCCCAGTCCAACTGTCGTACATCAGAACCCTGGAGGAATACGGTCTAACTCCCGTCGAAGGGTCTCAAGAACAGACTGAGCAAGACGAGTGGCTCTATGAAATTCTGCATATGTATGAGTCACATCATGAATCAATGCATCTAACTCAAGAGAAGCGCTGTAGACGGTTTGCTGAAGTCTCTGCCTCAATAAGTAATCTGGCTGAAGTGCTGATAAAGGTCCTCTATCCCTCTGATCAAATAATCCCATAATCTCACGACACTGGGATCTCCAATAATGCACCTCCTCCCTCATGTCACAATACTTATGAGGCACAGTGTGCGGCTTTCTAACCTGACCAACAGACTCCTGAGACGGAACTCTGTATTTCCCGGCAACATCCTGCTGTGGCAATCCCAACTGTAAGCCTATATCGTGCTCTCCCATCCCCTCAACATATACCATCTTAAAATATCTCCAGAGCTGGAGCATACACTGGTAAAGGAAGTGGAGCTACAACTGGTGGAAGCTCTGGCTTTAACTCAGGTATAAACTGGTACTCTAGAGGTAATAGGGGTGCTAGAAATGGCTCGAGAACTCCAGGGGATCAAACATCTCTACAGGACCCGATAACTGCTCTAGTGTTGGTACTGGCTCCTGGGGTATCTGTACCGGTGGTATCTGTCCTGGGGCCTCTACTAACACTGGTGGGACTACCGGAGCTACAATTCACTCTATGCATGGTATGGCTTTTGTTTCCCTTTTCTCTATTAATCGTTGTTCTAACAGTCTAAAGAGCATGCTGGACGAAAGGGTGGACAAGTACCCGAGTACTTTCCATCTTGATGCGTTCGACCATAGGAGTATGTTTCATGAAAAGGATGTTGAAGAGATTCATCGAGTTACCCTTGGCCTGAATGTTTAGTGGTTTGCAAGGCTAAGCCTAGCAAGAGGACTTGCAATCTCAGTCCCCAGAGACTATTTGTGTACAAGGCAGCCCTGAAGTCCAGGCTAAGGTTTCCACTGCACCCCTTTATCTCGAGGCTCCTGGCCGAGCTCAAGATCCATATGTGTTAGCTTTACCCCAATGGGTAGGCTTTTATCATTATTTTCATAGTGAGGTGCAATGACTTGGGCATCCCATTAAGTGTACCAATATTTCAAGCATCTTTATGATGAAAGCTACTTCTCTGAACAGGCCTTGTTGGGTCATGTTACAATATAGACCTCATGTTCCTCACATAGTGAAATCGAGTTCTCTTCATAACTCAATGCACAACTAGAATAAGAAGTTTGTAGTCTTAGAATGGAAAGATGGAGACTGGGGGAATACTTCAGACGTGACTTTAACAGTCCCGTTGACAGCTCTCACTATATCCTTCACCTTACGGATGTCGAGCTTCTTGCCCGCTGTAACACCCTCAAAATTTGGGGTCTAGATCTGGGGGTTACTTGCTAATCTCCAATATAATACAAACATGTATAATAGTTATGCAAACATATATCTAACCCCTTTACATCTATCCAGGATCTTTTAAGGTTGAGGTATAAAAATAAGAACAACACACAATCTTTATTACAAACCCAAATATAAAATCTCATAGAACTCTCTTTATTACAAACATTTATCTAAACAAGTATTAAGATAAATTCATTTTATTCCAAACACACACCACATCTATCTACACTATATCTGCTAAGGTGGCTCAAAGCTCTCCGCTTTTATCGGGATCAGCACCTTTGGTGCTAGAGGGTCCCGCAGCTTGACACGCTTCTTTACCACGCGAGTTTGAATAGGTTTCATTCTCTTCCTTGACTGAAAAAGACAAAATGAATAACAACAAAAGGGGTGATCCATAATTTGTTCAACAAGTCCACAATATATAAAGAGTATTATAAAAAAAAACTAAATGAACTGGTAATTTGGCTATATCTGTAAAGATGTAACCCTGTAAGGAAATAATGAAGGCCATTATCGATGATTATCAACAAACTAGACTGCACACAAGTTCGCACTCATATCCTGCTGATCAGTCAGGATACAGTGCAGATCTATACCTCTATGTGTAGATCCATTCGGGTACCCAGGCTCTACGGCCCAAAACATGGATCCGGTTAATTCCCGGTCTATAGGATCAAGTGTATAACTGATTTTCACCATCATAATCCAGTCCATAGATGAGCAACCGGAACAATCGGTATGCTTTGATGTATCCCAACATCAGAATATATCAGGATAAATATAATGTCTGATCTATTGGAATATGAAAAAAATATTTCGTGTATCAAGAGAAATCAGGAATCGAAATGAAATACCAACAAAAGAACAATAATTGTGTATCAGTGTAAGTGAACAGGAATTATCAGTGTTTGATGAGTTGAGAATTGAAGTAGAAGAAAGCATTTCACTATTCTGAATTTAGAATAGAGGGAAAAACTTGCCTGTTACGCGATTTACTGCAAATATATCACAGTTCTCTAACACTGGCTCGGTCCGTCTTGTTCACTTCATCTCTATCAAAGAAAGATACTCATTTCGTCGACACGTATCTTAATCGCGTCTCAAACCGACTTCACATAGCCCTTATCGTCTACCCGTACGCTTATAATTGACTCGTATAATAATTACTAGCAATTAGGACTCGATTAATAACATAATTCACATAGCACATGAGTCACATAGTCATTCTAGGTTTAAAAATATTTTTAGAATTGAAATCAGATCAATATTCGCACTATCGAAGAATATCTGGCTCGTTTCCTAATTTTCAGAATTTATTGGATTTGTTTCTATAATTAATAGGGTCTATAAATAAATAAATATCGAAAGATGACTCGATTCTGGAAGAAATTCAGATTTAAAACTATATTATTGAAAGCAGACAATTTTTCTAAGTCGAAGGGATTTCGTTTCGATTAAATCGGATAAATGGTTCAATTATTATTCAATAAATAGCAATAAATCAAATTATTATTCAAAATAATCAATTATTTAAAATAATTGAACCACAAATGTATTTTAATATAATTATTTAGGAAAAATCAGAATTAAAATGATGTTTCCATAATTTTTGGAATTAAAATAAATTCATAATGATTTATTGAAAATAAACTGATTAATTATTGAAATATTTAATCATTTTTAAATATTAATAATTAATAAAAATAATAATTAATTAAAGAAATATATAATTTCGAATTTTAGAAAAAAATTCAGATTTATTTATAAAATAAATCAATTAATTAATGAATTGATTAATCAATTTATTTTAATAAATAAAAATGATTTTTATAATTTATAAAAAAAAAAAAATCCGGCGACGTTCCCGAAATCCGGCTACCCTAAAACTGACCAAACAAACATCATTTGACTTCATTTTTACGAGGTTTTCATTCCTTATCATTCCAACACTCCATTCCAGCCGTTAAACAACCAGAATCATCCCTGAAATCAATTCCCAAATCAAACTACTCTGTTTTCCGGCCAAACATCGATTTGGCTCATATGTACATGAAACTTCACGATTAATAGCTCAAATCAAAGCTTAGTCACTGTATAATTAAACCCCTAACCTCTAACATACCAAAAATTACTCAAACTCAAAAACGATTAAATCAAAAATTCATATAAACCCTAATAATCGAACTATCAATTACAGCTATCATTTGATGAATTAACTGACATAAATGGATTGTAAACAATCATATAAAGCTATTCAAATCATCAATTTCATCAGATAACCCCAGAATCAAAAACCCCTAATTCGAACATTAACCCTAGAAATTAAAATTGAAAAATATCGAATCAAAACATGAAATTAATGCAAGAAACTGAGAGAACAGATCAAGAGCATCGATTTGAGTACTTACATCAACAGATTTGGTGCTCAGAATTGATCAAAATCAAGGTTTGATTCTTCGACCAATTTCTGGAAAACCCGACCCGATTTCAAAGAATTTTTAGAATTTTTAATGATTTAATTGTAATTAATTAATAAAAAATAGGCTATTTATAATAGGTAAAATAATACTCCTAATTAAAATTAAGGCCCTAATTATACATCTAATAAATTAATTGGCCCTTAATTAATAATTTTTGAGTATTAATTTTTATTTTTTAATATTAAATATATACAATATAGATGCCAAAATTTCCCAAAAATTATGAATAATTCAAAAATACAAAGAAATAGATTAATTGAAAGTCCCATAATTTTATAAAAATAAAAATATGATTTTTGTGGGGGTTTTGACACCCGAAGTGGACCAAAAAAGTCATTTTTTGCGAAATGGGAAAATTCCTAAAATAACTGGATGTTCAGAATAACGAGATGGTACAAGCCATACTAGTCAAAATAAGGCCAATTATTTTTTATGAAACATCAGTTATTAAAACAAAATTCAGGTCGTATAACTTTTGATACGAAAACTTTTAACACCAAATAAAATACCCGATAAATACCCGGAAAATATCATGACAACACAGAACTCATATAGCACATAACAGTTAGGGTTTTATGACTAAATACACTTAATGACATAATAAAACACATATTTCACCTTTATTATGATATAATACAATCATAATTTCCCAGTCATTACACTCGTGGCCTCCTTATTGATGATGATGGGAGAACCCCCTACTGGGAGTTCGTCACAGAAACCAAGCTCGTCGAGGATGGTATTAGCAGCCTCTCTAAAGAGGGTATTGATTTTTATTCTACTTCAACATTGCACAAGTTAATTCTTATATCTATCTACCTTTGATCTTGTTTCAGCTGCTGAGGCTCTTGATGCCATGGCCAATAAGAGCGACGTGGTCACGGGAAGAATGGCTCGGGATGCAGCCAAACAAGCGAACTGTGTCCTTAAGATTCCTGCTTTCCTTGAAGGGTGTGGATCCGGCCAGAAGAGGGCCAAAAACTTCGATGGGAGTGCAGGAATCCCATGGGAACTTTTTTAGGGTATCTCCACCAATGACTCGGTGCTCAGCAGTCCAGGCCTAGACCTCGAATGATTGAAGAACTATGTTACTCCTCCCGACCTTTGACTTGTCTCCTCTGGTGAGAAACTACTTGAAGCCGAGATGCTGGGGGCTCAATCCTTGTATCAGGTACATTTTAACTTGTATAAACTTTCGTTTAAGTGCCCTTCTTTTAGAACTTGAAAAGTTTTATAGGAGCCACCCCTATAGGGGGTCCTGCTCAGCCAAAAGGCCCCATTTCATGCTGGTCAGCCAAGGCTGGTCGTCCTAGGGACAGGACCCTCTACAGGCCAAGGGTGTCTAGTTATTCAAGGCCTTGTGTGTGGGGGATCAGCCCTTCTGACTTAAACTTTTTATAACTCCATATTATGTTCTCCTTGTCAGGCCAATGCTTACTTCTCTGTGTCCTCCACTTATAGTATAAAGATGAGAAGTGACTATGCAGCCTGCAGACCTCAATGAACAAGATGAAGATCTCTTCAGATGAGTGGGAGTCTAAAGCTCATGAAGCGGAGGCTTATATTGTTGCCTTAGAGAGGAAATGCTCTAAAGTGGAGGAGAAAAGGAAGAAGGAGTGGAAAGAGCTCGTGGACTCATACCATAGATCCTCAGCATTTACTAAGATGATGGATGAGTACGATAATGAGATAAGCCCTATTAACCTGGATTTAGCTTGGAAGAGGGGAGTCAAAGATGTTCATGGCATGTATCCGGACGTAGTCGGCCTGAGTCTCCTCTCTTTCCCTGGGAGTTATATGTTATGGACCCATCCGGGCAGGCCTTCGAGCCTGTGCCCGAGACTCCCCGCATGCGGTCTCAATCGAATTCCAGCCACGGGGGTTCTGATTCCAAGGGCAATGCCCTTTCGGGTAGCCGGTTACAGGGAGCAGCAACTCCCCCTCCGAGGCAGATTCAGATGAGGAAGAGGATGAGGGAGTAGGGAATGGTGAGGAGGAGGACTCTTCGGAAGAGTGATTCTTATGGCCTTGCATGGCTTTGGTTTCCGCATGTGGCTCTATTTTCAGACTTTGTTTATTCGGATTATATTGACTTGTATCCTATTGGTCCTTCGGGACTTAACTTGTGATCCTTCGGGATATTTATCTATGCATTATATCTGATTTTGTTTCATACTTGTCTTTAGCATTTGGTCCTTCGGGACTTGCATTCTTTAGATGCTCGTACTTAAATAAATTGGTAGACAAGATGATAGAAATAAATTTGCATAAATAGATAATATCTCTGAGAAACGGGTTTAACCCTTACATAAGATGGTTTCGTCGACCTTATTCATAAACTTAATACTAAGTACTAGGAACATATCACAAACTTCCTAATCATAATAAACCTTCAGGTTTGAAGCGTGCCAAGTGCGGGGCACTTCGTCACCATTCAGGGTCTCTAACTTGTAGGACCCTCATCATAATGTCTTCCTGACCTTATAAGGCCATTCCCAGTTAGGGGCTAGCTTTCCTCTCTCTCCGACTCCTGACGCCTCAATCTTCCTTAAAACCAAGTCTCCTTGCTGAAAGAACCTTTTCTTAACCCTTCTATTATAATAGAGGGAGGCTCTTTGTTGATGCTCTGCATTACGGGCATTGGCCTCATCTCTGATCTCGTCAATGAGATCGAGATCGATCCTCATGCCTTCTTCATTAGTCTCTGGTTCATAAGCTTCAATCCTTAGGGAACCATTAGTGATCTCAAGGGGCACCATGGCCTCAGCTCCATAAGCCAGCATGAATGGGGTATCTTTAGTTATTACTTTGCTGGTGGTGCGATACACCCATAGTATAGGCAGTAACTCATATGCCCAAGTGTTCCTTAAGCGTTCAACCTTTTTCTTAAGTCCATCAAGGATGATTCTGTTAGCAACCTCTGCCTGCCTGTTTCACCGAGGTGAAGCGAAGCTCTATGCTGTTATCGTCGCAATACTCTCTGAACTCTGCATTATCAAATTATCGCCCATTGTCTGTAACATGGATGCGTAGGATCCCAAATCGGCATGTAACATTCTCCTAGAAGAATTGGGTAATTTGTTTGGTGGTTATTATGGCTAACGCCTTAGCCTCAATCCACTTTGTGATGTAGTCTATGGCTACCACAATGAACTTCCTCGGTCCTGATACTATAAAAAATGGCCCAAGGATATCCATTCCCCACATTGCAAAATGAATGGGTGTGTTGATAGATGTAAGCCTCTCTGAGGGCTGTCATACTATTGGGGCGTGCCTCTGGCACCTGTCACATTTATTCATATAAGCCTTTGCATCGGCTAGCATAGTTGGCTAGTAGAATCCCAATCGGGTTATCTTGTGAGCGAGGGCCCTGCCCCTAAGTGTTGTCCATAAATCCCTTCATGGGATTCTTTAAGTGCATCCTCCACTTCAAGAGGTCTCAAACACTTCAGGTATGGAATAACAAAGGACCTTTTGTAGAGAAGGCCTTCAATCAATGAATATCTTAATGCTTTCACCGACAGCTTTTGTGCCTTCTGGGCATCATCAAGGAGCCATTCAGTCTCAAGATGGGTTTTGATCGGGTCTATCCAACAACTTGCCACACCAACCGGCGCTATCAGATTTATGACATGTATAGTAGGGGTCATCAGGACCTGGAAGTAGATACTTCTCTGATAGTTCTTGATTTCGGATTAGGCGAACTGGGATAGGACATCAGTCATAGTGTTATCCTCTCTCGGAACATGTTCTGCGTACCATTCATCAAACTGAGCCGGTATTCCCTTCACAACTCTCAGGTACTTGGCCATAGTATCATCTTTATCCTCAAACTCTCCATTGACTTGAGCAACTACAAGTCTTGACTTTCCACAAACCTTAAGGTTTTTGGACCTCACGGTAGCCAAGCCTAAGCTGGCTATCAATGCTTTGTATTCTGCTTCGTTATTCATGGTTGGGAAGTCCAACTTCAAAGCATACTCAATCTTGAACCCATCGGGGTTTTGCAAGACTAGGCCTGCACCACTAGATTTTGTTTTGGACGCTCTGTCAAAATGAAGAACCCAATACTCTTTCAGGGTCGTTTCTTTATCCTTTGCTTTCTCTCCTCCTTCTGGGGTTACTATCTCTTGCCCCCCGACTTCTTGGTCATTAATGGTGCATTCGACCACGAAGTCCACTAAGGCCTGAGCCTTGATGGTCGTTCGAGGCTTGTACTTGATGTCAAATTCTCCTAACTTAATTGCCCACTTGATGAGCCTTCTGCTGGCCTTCGGGCTATGAAGAATGTTCCTCAAGGGTTGGTCCGTTAGGACCTTGATCTTGTGAGCCTGGAAGTATGGTCATAACTTCATCGAGGCTGTGATGAGAGAAAGTACAAACTTCTCTGTGGTGGAGTAATTCAACTATGCTCTGTGGAACACCTTGCTTACACAGTATACAGGCTTCTGGAGTCTCTGTTCTTCCTTTATGAGGACTACACTCACGGCTTGTTCAGATATTGCTAGGTACAAATATAGGGTATCCTACGGACTTGGTTTGGAAAGCAACAGGGCTTCAGTCATGTACTTCTTTAGTTGTTCAAAGGCCTTTTGGCTCTGAGTTGTCCATTTAAAATTCTTCACCTTCTTAAGGGTTCTGAAAAAGGGTAGGCATTTGTCTCCAAACTTGGAGAAGAACTTCCCTAGAGCTGCGATTCTTCATGTCAGCTTCTGAACATCCTTGATGGAGCGTGTCATATCCATGTCCAAAATGGCTTTAATTTTATCAGGGTTGGCCTCTATTCCCTTCTTAGAGACCATGTGACCCAAAAAATTTCCAGACACAACACCAAAAGCACACTTGGTGGGGTTAACATCATTTTGTGGTGCCTTAGCACTTTAAATGCCTCTCTGAGGTGACTAATATGATCGGCCTTGCTTAGTATTTTCACTAATATATCATCAACATAGACTTCCATGGTCTTCCCAATTAGATGGGCAAATATCTTATTTACCAACCTTTGGTCAATAGCTCATGCATTCTTAAGTCCAAAATCCATAACAAGATAACAAAACACACCAAACTCAGTTATGAAAGATACTTGGAGGTGTCATTCTTGTGCATTTTAATCTGATTGTAACCACAGTAGCCATTCATAAAACTTAGCATCTCGTGTCTAGCGGTGGTATCGATTTGGGTATCAATCCTTGGTAGGGGGTAACAGTCCTTAGGACAAGCATCATTTAAGTTATTGAAGTCGATGCAGATCCTCCACTTCCCATTGACTTTCTTGACCATTAAGGGGTTGGCCAACCATTCAGGGAATTGCATTTCCTCAATGAACTCATCCTTTTATGAGTTTCTCGACCTCCTGCTTAATGGTTTCCGGTCTATCAGGGGCATAAGTTCTCTTCTCTGCTTTTCAACCTTTCGAGTTGTGTTAAAATTCAGCCTATGGGTTATAAGGTTTGGGTCAATCCCAGGCATATTAGCTGATGTCCAAGCAAACACATCACTGTTCTTTTTTAGGAAAGTTGACAATTGGCCCTTCAAGGACTTGTCTAATGATGCTCCAATCTATGTGACCTTTTCTGGGTCTAAGGAGTCTAGAGAGATCGGGACTAAGTCCTCTACTGGTTTTCCTCGAAATTCTTCATTCTCACGAACATCCATGTCTTCTATGGGGAGGACATGCCCCCGGTTCCATCGGGCCTAAGAGCTGTGAAATAGCAACTGCGGGACATTTTCTGATCTCTTTTCGCCTCTCCAACGCCGTTCCTAGTTGGCAACTTCAATACCATGTGGTAGGTTGAGGGGACAGCATTAAACGCATGGATCCCTATTCTATCCATGATGGCATTATAAGTAGAGGTTGCATTAACAACCTGAAAGTTTAACATTTGTGTGACCTTCTTGGGCTCTTCCCCAATAGTCACCGGGAGTTTTATTGCTCCTTCGACTTTGCATTCCACGTGGTTAAACCCGTAGATGGGTGCGTCAGATGGAGTTAGTTGAGAATCATTGTAGCTCATCCTTATGAATATGTCATGGAAAACAATATCCACAGAAGCTCCATTATCCACTAGGCCCCTCATAACAGGATAATTTCCAATTATCGGGGTGATAACCAGAGGATCATCCTGAGGAAATTTCAAACCTTCAAGGTCTGGGTCGCCAAAGTCAAGTGTCATTTCTGACTTAGAATGTTTGGACGGTTCTCCGACTATACTCATCACCTCTCTCGTATAAGCCTATCGAGAGTTCCTTGTAGTCCCAACTGCCGTAGGTCCTCCTGAGATCATATTGATTACTGGCCCTCGGGGCTATGGGTTGTAATCTCTGTCATTACCTCTTCGATCATCATCTCTTTGATCACTGTCTCTTTTTTAGCCTCCAGCCTCCTCACCCTTGGTGAAACGTCCGAATTTTCCACTTCGGATCAAATACTCAATCTCATCCTTTAGTTTCCTACAATAACCAGTATCATGACTGACACCTGCAGTATCAACTTTTGTCTCTTTTCTTGGGGTCTCCCCTTAGTGACTTCAGCCACTTGAACTCTTTGTCCTTCTCAATTTCCATAAGGATTTAGCTCCTTGGAACGTTCAATCATGCATATTCAGTGAACCTTGGTTGCTGATTTTTCTTAGAAGAGGAGTCAAAACTTTTTCCAATTCGAGGATACTTATCATTGGCATCGTACTCCTGATCATCTTCCGCTTCTTGTTTCCAGCGGGTTCATTACTCACAGTTGTATTCTTCATACTTTCCTCCACCTTGATATACTTTCCGGACCTATCCTGGAGCTACAGCATGCTTTCAGGAGGGAGTTTGGCCAGGGACATGTTAAAGAACTCGTCTGTAGCCCCTTGTTGTAGGGCTATCATAGCTACCTTATCTTCAAGATCAGGGACCTTCAAAGCCTCCTTCGTGAATCGGTTCAAGTAGTCTCTCGGGGACTCTTTTGCTCCTTGGACTATGCCCATGAGAGAGGCTAAACTCTTCTATTATACTCTTCCACTGATAAATTAATGTTAGGGTTTGTGAGCTTTGAGCTTTAATGGTTGCTCTCGCGTTCAGGGCTATCGGTCCTTGCAAGGTGCCTATGTATCTCTGTGTGATAGAGAATGAAGAAAAAAATGTAGTTCTAGGTTGAGGGGTAGAGCCCTTTTTATAGAAGTGAGTCTACGATTAGACTTGTGTTGGGATACTTGGTGGAAAAGTCTCCAACTTAGATGGTAATTAGGAGTCCTATAAGGGAAATAACTCTAGAACCTTCTATGTAGGACTTCGAGTCCATTTTGGACACACGTTTCTGCTCTTCCAGCCGTATTGGGCCTAGTCCATGAACATCTTACGTTCGTGGACCTTGACGACCTCTGCTGGTGGGCCTTGACTACATGGGTCGTCTCAATTCTGTTATAAGCTTAGACCATACAGGCCTGTATTGGACCTTGGACAAGATGCCCAAGTGTAATTAATGTGACATTTAATATATCTTTAGGATGTATTTTATGTCCATATCAATTATTTTCATGGAAATTATGCAAATTTCCTTGATAATTGCTCATAAATTAAGGTAGATAGCAAACATATTAAATAACTTTCATTTTCTGTTACTAATTATCAATGGGTTAAGAAGCTAATGTGCCCAAGAATAGGCTATTGAGAGAAATAAATTATATTTTGAATTTTGAAAAATAATGTGAATCAGGAAACTATAACATAAAATGCTGAGAAGATACTATTTTGCTTATTTAGTGCATAAAATTTACTATAATTGATTTATTACATTAAATACTTTCTTATTTTAGGATAATGATAGTTTATTTGCAGAATCAATACTCTTTTTGGAAGAACAAATTGAAATTTGAAATTTGAAACATCAGGCCAAGTAGGAAAGAATAATTTTCAGGGGCATAAAATATAAATTTCCTTGATAATAGCTCATAAATTAAGGTATATAGCAAACACATTAAATAACTTTCCATTTATGTTGTTAATTATCAATAGATTAATAAAGTAATGTGCCCAAGAAAAGGCTATTGAGAGAAACAAATTAAATTTTGAATTTTGAAAAATAATGTAAATGATGAAATTATAACACAAAATTTTGAGATGGTATCGTTTTGCTTAATTAGAATACAAAATGTAATATATTTGGTTTATTACATTAAATAATTTTATATGTTAGTATAATAATAGTTTAATTAGTATGATCAATACTCTTTTTGGAGGAACAAGTTGAAATTTAAAACATAAGGCCAAGTAGGAAAAATAATCTTCATGGACAAAAATATGCAAATTTCCTTGATCATTGCTCATAAATTAGCTTAAGGAACTAATGTGCCCAGAAATAGGTTATTGAGAGATATTGTTATGCCCAAACAATCTAACAAAGAAATACATAAGGGGGTTGAATTTAATTCTGGTTCTTTTTCGATTTCAAGAAATACTTTATCTCAAATATATAACAGTGTTTGATTAAGCAAAAGTGTGGAATGAAAATATTGAGGTAATCAAACACAAAGTAATTAAACACGAGTATTTAAAAACTTTATAGTGTAATTGAACTTTTCCATCAGAGATATATATAAGATCAAAAACTCTGTGATGCAAGGTTTGCACACAGCTGCTTACAAGTAGAATTACAAGGAACAGAGAAATTCTTTATAGATACAACTTTTTCTATTTCTCTTTTTAATTGCTTAATTTACTACTAGCTACTCTTGGTTTATATATTACCAAGTTACAAGTGAATAAGACAAACTAATAAAACAAAATGTGTCTTTGTCTAATCACATGCTTCTTCATTTCTCCATCCAGTATCTTTGATTTTATTCAAGAAAGAATGGAAATGGAAATGCTTCTTTTTTCTCTAAAACTTGTAAATAGGCTACCACATTCCATTTGCATCTAATCAACCCATGTGACTGTCAAGTCACTATCAATTACAATTTGAATTAGAAAATCTGTTGAAACTTCATTGGATCATCCGTTGAAACTGTGTTGGATCATCCGTTGAAACTTCAATAGATCATCCTTTGAATATGACTTGGATCATCCGTTGAAACCTTGTAGAATCATCCATTGAAAGTCTTCCATAGCATTTAACTCTATTTCATCTATGCAAAATTACAAGGCATCTAATATATACAATTGGCCAACATATTTTGCATATCAATCTAGTAGTTAGCATGACTTTGAGTATCCTACAACTTCTAGATCTCTAAGGTATTGTAGTATGCAGGAATGTGTCACAAAACTTATTAAGAAATAAGTTACTCTCTCAACGGATGTTAAAGTAAATTATTCGTTGAGAGCTATAAAAATACTAAATTAAATCTACTAAGGTGTTTTGGTGAACTTATCATCAAGCCTATGACATATTCCTAACAATCTCCCCCAATTTATGTCTACTGAAATTGTAGGCATAAATTAAGAGAAACTTGATGATAACAAAACACCTTATAAATACAGATTGATTGATAGTAGATAAAATTAGATAAGTACTGCAATTTATTGAAAATTATACATAGGAAGGTTCATAGAAAATCTTACAAACAATTTTTCAAGGTGCTCTTTTAGACTGAGCAGATTTATCTTATTTCCTTGAATGTCTAGTCTTCTTTCCCAGTTTCTCATTGTTCTCTTCGATCTGGTGTTGAATTTTCCTGTAGAATTCAGATTCATCTTCATTAGTCTGATCCAGCATCTCTTGCATCTCCATGAGAGTTTCATTGCTTGGAATCTTTAGCCGATCTTCTAATCTAAAGAATCTTCTGGTGTTCTTCTCATCCTTGAACTCCATTATCCACTATGTCCTCAAATACACTATATCTCCATTGTAGGGAATAGTTAAGACTCTTGGGAGTGCATTTGGGTCTCTCCAACTATTTCTTATCTTCTCAATTTTGTTCAATATCTCCCTTTTGGCAACAATATTGAACCCAAAGTTCTTCTTCATTGAGGAGAATATCTTCACTGAGACAGAATAGCCTTCATTGAGAATTATGTTAAGAGGCTAAGTTAGCTCTTTTGCACCCCTGTACCTGAACATCAATCTCTCTGAAAGTTTCTTGTGAGCATCAATAGCTCTTAATTCATCTAGCTCATCTAGATAGAGATTGAGGTCTGAAAACTCTTTGATGTCACAGATGTAGAGTTGATCTCTTTTATTGACAGTTGGTTTGGGTTTGGCTTAGGCTTTGGATTGAAGTCTGACAGGTTTGGCTTGTTTGACTGCTTTTTTCTTTATTTTTCTTGGTTTGGTTGGGATTAGGATGTTTAGCTCAGGGATTGGTAGGCTTTCCCAATCTATGCGTTCATCCTTGGGAATTATGGGTTCACTAGAGAAATTTATATCAGAATAAACCTTAAATTCAGCCTGCTCCATTGCGGGCAGGTTGGTTGACTTGTAGTGGTAGATTAGGTTGGCATGTACTCTTCCTTTTCTTCATCAAAATCCAGGTTCCTCTTTGCTCTAAATTTCTATCTTGGTACTTTTGTCTACTTTGGTTCCTCTTGCTTTTCTTCATTCACAGACTCAGCTATCACAGCAGGAATTTCAGTTTCTATGGTTGCAGGCTTCTTAGCTTGGTTCTTGGAATCTAAGGCAGCTTTCCTTTTCAGTTGTTTGAGCCTCACATTTTCTTCTTTCTTAGCTTCTGCAAATTGTAGATGTCCAGCCATCACACAGATTAATTTGCCATGCCTGTAGACTTTAGCTATTCTCTTCTTCAAGACTGAGTTTCTTGGATCTTTGTGATAAGCAATAGATCTACCAAGCAGCTTCTCTTCATCAGGCTTGGGAGTTTCATAGACTAGGTCCAATGGATTTTGCTTGAATTCTTTGAGTAGTTTTTGTTTGGCTATAAAATCACATTGGCCTATAGAAGTCTTCTTGCTGAGGGTTGACCTTTTTTCAAATTCCCTAAGCTCATTTCATTGATTGAAATTGGTCTCAATTGAGTGAAGTGTTTCACTAGTTTATCAGGTTTTGCAATTTGACCAAAATTCTTCTCAATATTCTCATCAATCTTTTTCCATTTCTCTTTCAGCTCTAGTTCAGCTACTGCTATCTGTATCAGGTCAATGTTATCTATCATTGGTGGTTTTGTGAAGGTAATTTATGGAACAATCACCTTACTGACTTGAATGTGCACTTTCTCCCCTTCACTAACTGTCTCCCCCTTACTAACTGAAGTGATTGCATTATTCTCCCCCTTTTTGTTAGCATCAAGTTGAGCAGGGTTTCAGGTTTGTGCAGCCAAAAATTGCTATAGCAGACTTGTCTGAGCTTCCTGATTACAAGTATCCTGGCAATTAATTTCTCCACATTTGTAAGTCTTGAATCCATGGCCTCAACTTTTCTGTTCAAATCAGCTTCCCTTCTTAGCTTCTGGACTATTTCTATCATGGTTGCATCTGGAAGCCTAGCATCCCATCTAGCAACAAAATCTCATTTAACTTTAGTAAGTTCTTACTTTAGTCCATCCACATCTTGACTTTGTTTTAGAGCTTGAATCTTGTGCAATTGTGGAGACTCCGGATGGGCTTTGAGTAGACTTTTGGTGTTGGCACTTGTGGTTTCTTGAATTGCACTTTGGGTGTCATGAATTAACTCGAAAAGTGTGGTTTAGAGATGTGAGTAAGTGCATTCCTTGTGCATCATCCATGATGGAATGTCTACATCTCCCCTATTTCCATGCCTTCTCCTTCATCATCCTTACCATCATCCCCAAAAGAGTCTTCAGAACCACCAGAGGGATACTTAAAATCATCACCAGATGTGGAGGGCATGGCATTGATTGCATCCTTGGCCCTTAGTATAGATATTGTTGTGTGCACCAAATTCAGAGTCTGCTCAACAGCCTTATTGCCCTGTCTAGCAAGAACTTGATATGCTGGATTAGAGTGAGTAAATGTCTCAGCATCATAAGTGATAGAGTCTAAAACATCTTGATATTCTTGATGAATTAGTTGTCTCTTTTCATCCTAATTGACATCTATTAACTCACTAACAATGGGCATTTTTCATTCATCTATACCTGCTTTTCTCTCATGTTCTCTCTTTTTTTGCATCAAGGGCTCCCCTTGGCTTCCTACCCTCATCTTCACCATCTAAGGTGGGAGTCCTCTCACTCTCTTTTTCCAAGCTGGAACAAATAGCTTGAATTTGTTCACTCTTTTCCTCTCATTTTTCCTGAGAGCAACTCAGCCTCTCACTCTGTTCACTCCCTTCCCTCAATCCTAATAGTGATTGTAACAATTTCGGAAATTTCAAGTGGTGCGGTGACTTTCAACAGATGAGCAACATCCATCCAAGTAGTTGTTGAGAAATTCAACGGATAATTGTTGTTAAGCACATCCGTCGAGATACAATCACTAGTCGACGGATGAACAATATCCGTCGAGATAGTAGAAATGAATGAGTTTGGAGTTGAAATTATTGTAGAATCTATGCTTATTGATTTCAGATTGTCCACAGATTTCTCAATATTTTCAAAAAGAAATGGCAAGTGAGCCAACAAATCATCTAAAAGATGATGCCCACTTGCTTGAGATTTTGGCTCCTCCAAGAGAGTTAAAGATGGAGAATCAGGAAATGATGTGTGAATCATGTCCAGATCCAAAGAGTTAGTGGGTGAGTTTTGTGTGTGAGGTGCTTCTATAGTAATAGATTTTGGTTTTGACTCCACATTTATTGGAGCCACATCAATGAATTTGAGAAGGTGTTGTAACTGAGTCTTTGACTGCAGTTTGCACAGTGTGTGCACCCTGTGTATCCCCAATGTGTTTAGATTTCTTCTTTCTTGTGTAAGTTTGAGGTTGGTCTGTGTACCTAACCCTTTTGGCCTGTGCTCTTGGATGAGAGCTTTGTTCAATAGTCACATCCTTTTGGGATGATGCAACTAGTAATGAGCTTGATTCCTTATTAATCACTACAGTTTGTTGGAAAACTCTAGTGTGGCTAGGCTGGGTTACACACACCTCTCTCTCCTTATTCTTAGGGCTTCTTTGATGTTCACCCTGTCCCTCACCAACCTCCTTCCCTTCACACTCCCCTCTATAGTTTTGGTAGTTTTTGAAACTAGTCCCTTTTGAGAGGAACTAGAGTGGGGTCTTTGAGACTTGGATTTAGAAACTTTTGTTTTAATGGCTTGGGTAGGCATCTGTTGGGGCAAACTCACAGATGCCATAGCCACAGTTGTCTATAGAGAAACTTGTGGTAGAAAAGTAGCAGAGACAGAAGTGTTTACCTCATATACCTAAGGCCCCTCCATGATTGGCATGTAGATTAGGGGAACTTCACACAGATTATTTGCCCTATTCAAGTTAGCAATAAATCTTCTCTCTTGGACCCAACAATCTAACTTGTTTGTTGGGTTCACAATTGAGATATCTTTAGAAACATGATTAGCTATCATTATAACGACTCATGTACTTTTGAATTATTTAAATATGTGATTATGGAAATTATTAAATGAATAAAATATGTGTATCGGTTTTGACCGCTATGTGTTGATTAATTAATGTGTGATTTTTGGTGTACCGGATTGTCCGCGTGCTTAATTATGGAGTCGTACTGAATTATTTTCAATTTTAAAAGTGGATTTTGTGCAAATTTAATTGCATAAATATTTGGAATGTCTTTAAAATTATTTTTATGGTTCCATAATTACAATAGTTATTTTTGGGATTTTATAAAATTTAGAAATCAATATTTCATCAATTATTTAACCCTGTGTGATTTTCTGATTATATTTACTTGTAAAATCTGTATTTAATTCCAGAATTCTTAAAAAAGTTATGAAACTCATATTTATTTAAGTTTGAAATATTTCGAGAATTTTAAAATTATTTTGGAAATTTTCGGGATTAATTTCACCGTCGTGTCGATTCGTTTAATTGCTAAAAGCGGGTATAAACTGCATTTCAGAAATTATTTTAAAATTATGAAATTTATATTTTTTGTAAACTTCGGGATATTTGTAATATTGTAAGACTATTTTCGTAATTTTCTGAATTTATTGTAAGTGTAGCTCGAATCGTTAATTGTTAAATGTGGGTATGAGTTACGTTTCAAAAATATTTTAAAAATTATGAAAACCTTATTTTATTGGTTTCGGGATATTTATAAAATTTTAAAAATATTTTGGGATCATTTGGATTAATTTTCATTCGCAAGTTATTCCGTCAATTGCTGAGTCTATAGAAACAAAAAAAAAGAAAAAAAAGGGAAAAAGAACACACAAACACAGCACAAAATTTACAGTCTCTCTCTCTCGTTTTATTTTTCATTCCCCACTTTCATCAATCACTCTCTACACTACCCTCTCTCTATAAATTTCTTTTCCCCCGGTTGTATTTTCCATTCGATCTCTCCCCTGTGTTCTCATTTTTTCCTCTATATCTCGTGATTCCCTGTTTATCTAGATTCTTGGCCTCCGCCTGTGATTCCGGTGAGTAATCGCCGCCAGCGTTCGGTTTTCCGGCCGCTTTTTGGCCGTCGTTTTATCTTCACTCCGCTTGCTTTGTTCTGAAAACTCCTACTTTGGTTCAGTTCTGGCTGTTCGTATATGTATATGTATATACGCACCTATTTCAGTCGAGGGTGTGTTGTTATTATGCTTTATTTTTCGATTGTTTTCCGGGCTGTTGTGCGCGTGTAATCGGTTCTGTTGGTTGTGTTTTTGGTTCAGTAATCTGAATTAATTTGATTTATTTTATTAATTGCAGGGAATTATGACTATGATTCGTGATATAAATAATTTCGTGTGATTGATTTTAATCGAATTAATCGGTGGAATATTTGTGTTGGAACCCGAATAATCGGGTGCCCCGAAAATTTTGCCGCCGTCGGCGATGAGCCTCGGCGAGCCGACGGTGGACCGTGATGATTATATTCTGAGTCCTAATTTAATAAATAAATGAAAATGCGAATAAGAATAAATAATAGTATTAAATTGGTGTTTGGGAAATTATGGATGTTGGTTGTTGTAATTATGGATTGTTGTGGTGAATGGACGTCGATGATGTTTCGACGGGTAGTCCGATAAACAAAGGGGACGCTGTCCGATTTCCGGAAATCGAACTACGGAAATACGGGAGCGTATCCGAGGATTATCGGGACATCGAGAGAGTATAAGTAAATACATATACGTATGTTTTATATAAAACCTGATTGTATGTTATAGTGAAACGTTTTGCCAAAACTCAGTAACCCTAATTTCATAAATGACGAGTATACGTATTTTCTGAAAATGAACACTGCACCTATTTCGAGAACGTGAACCCTAGTTTTGGTTTATGTTATTATAATACGAATAATTACGAGTCCGGATATGCTATCGTATGGGTAGGAGGTTAGCGAGGATATGTCAAGCATAACTGGGTATCTAACGTAGGGTATTTCGACCCTGTAGGTTATAATCGGGAACGTGAAAGTGGGAGATGGACAAAAGATAACCTAGCGGTCAATCGACGAGCTCGGTAGAGTTTCAACAGAAAAACCTGAGTGTCGAAGTCGAATCCAATGGTATCCAGTGGTTGGATGTTAAAGCCTGAGCGACAGAGTCGGCTCAGAGTTGATCAGTAATAGTTATAAAGCCCCGTAAGGCAAGTACTTCTGAACTTTTCTTCAAGATAGATTGCCAATACTTTCGAACTATTTCATAACATGCCGCTATTATCCAAAATAACTCATGTTTTATAATCTAAGTGCTTTAAACTATTTAACTTTGAACCCTGATTTTTCTTGATCTTGAGCCATAAGCCTTATTCTTTATAAACCATCCTTTGTTGATCCTCAGACACCAAACCACACAAATATGATACTACACCTTAAATGTATAACTACCAAACACCAAATCCTGGAACAAAATTGTTTGAAAACACAGAAACTTTTATACTCCAACCATTCTTTATAACATCAAAGAACTATACCTTGAAGAAAATCATTACTGGTCTAATACCTAATCCTTTATAAACTAGAAACCGTTTCTTATACATACCCTGATATACCTTTGTGATACTCAAGAATTGCATTACGCTTTTATACCAATGCTTTATCGTTGTTGATTATGATCTTGCTTATTGAATTATATTGTTCATTACACTAAATTGTTTTAGAATTGGATAGTTTTCTTTATATGGACCAGATTCGTGGTCAAACCAGATTCGTGGTCGAATTAGGCGAATGTGTGCCTTGGATCCAGTTCGTAGAGCAGAGCTGTGTGCTTCGCTCGGGGTTAGTGCGTGACTGATCAGCAGCCTAACCTTGATTTTTTTAAAAAAAAATTAAAATAAATATCCAATTCTAATGATTAGTTAAAAAAAACTTGATTCCTCTGAATCATTTCATTTGGTTGTTGCTTAACCTCAGTTATCCCTATTAAGACTTGTTGAGCTAGTTAGCTCACCCTTGCGATTCTTTTATATATTTTACAGTTGAAAAGAATATGGATGATAGTGAAGTTCCTCAGTCCAAAGTGCGGGCTAAGGTTCCAGTTGAGTTGGATGGAGCTAGCAGAAGCTTCATGCGGTAGAGAAATATTCATATTGTAAGAATGATTTTATTATCAGTTGTAAGTTAAATTAGTTGGGATTTGGTACGTTGTAATAAAGGTTAAGATTGTGGCTTGTTTTCATACTTTAACCTGTTGCGATCCGTGGTTATGTGAAACAGGGTTATTACAAAAAATATTTCCTATTCAGGTTAATATATTATGTATGTGTTGTGGACCCCAAACTTCTGACCCGGGTTTGGAGGGCGCCACAGGTTGGTATCAGAGCTACAGGTTATAAGTCACTGAAACAAGCCTAGATTATCGGGATTGGGTAGAGGGTTAGGATTAGGATTAGGAAATAGAAAGATAAGACATCGTGAGGATGAGTGCGACTATATAGTAGATCTCCGGCACGGTTCGTGTTGCAATTCGGGATTCTTAGCTTGCGATGTGATTTCCAGACAACAGCAATGGCAGATCCTGATTTCCTTGTACCATCTGATCATTTGGGGCTTTCCGTTCAAGGACCGTCATCTTCTCTCGGATTTGAATTGCACCTTGTTCCTCCATCCGTATTAACGGTACTACCTTCCGTTATGATAGTTGCACCTCTTCAAGCTATTCTACGCTATTCTACCACCTCTTCATACGAGACTATCTATTTAAGAACCTCTATCTGCTTATTTTTGTTTTACTGGACATTCAATTGCGAGTGTATCTCTTCAGTTTACCCTACACCCTGTTCTATACCCCAGTTTAAAACTTGTCCTATGAAGCAATTGTGCCTACGAGGATGGATTCGAGAGTTACAGTAAATGGTGAGTACTTGAGACATAAATAAAGGTGAGAAGAAGTCAAGAAAGAAGATTCAGGTGTTCTGAAGGATAGTTGTTATCAGATTAAAAGAAGCCATTCGTGATTAGGCCACCCATGACTAACATATGGAATGAATTAAATAAGTATTGAAAAGAGAGTTAGAGGAGATTATGATTCTGGAGCTTTCTTGAAGATAATTAATGGTGTTATGACAATGTGATATATTTATAGTAACAAGGTGATGTGACCTCAGCCGATTTGTTGACTAATGGATAGCTTCTTTCACTTAACTACTGCAATGATAATGTCGGGAGTATTACCAGTATGAAAGCTTTGATGTGAAGCTACGAATACGATAACATGCAACGACAATTGAAGTGATCGTCGATTAAGGAAGGCAAATGGACCCAATAAAGGAGAGAAGGTAGATTGAAGTGAATGGACCTTTATATGATCATTCCTTTAATTTGGTACCTTGTTATAGGTCGGAAGGACAACAACCAACTCATATAGTAAAGACAACCAGGTTTGTGATTTTTAAATTTTTTAACAAGTTTTCGAAAAAGATTTTTCCTTACAAAATTTCTAAAAGCTTTTTTGAATAAAATAAGTTTTAAACCTTGGTTGTCAAGTTACTACTTGAGTTTCTTGTTTGTTAAAAGACCCGGATTACCTGGAAGGCTGTTTATTTCAGACTTAGTATTGTTAATTCAGAAGACAAAGTGATCCGCGATTATGAAGAAGTTGGTTATTCCCAACAGAAAGGTACAAATATTGTTTGATAAGATTAACAACATAATCAGCGTACGGAGCAATTACTCATCCAATTACAGGATTATCCAAGTTCAAAGAATTCACTGATCTAACAGAAGTCTGAGTATGATTGAAGGAGATTGAGAAGATTTCCATATTTCCTAAAAGATGAATATTATTAACACAAAGATCGCTATGTTGAATGCTTCGGGGTTATTCTAAATTGAAAGAGGAAACTCGAGGTTATCTGGTAGGGACGCCATTATAATCGAGTTGTTAAAGTATTATACGTATAGGTGCGATGTTAAAGACGCAAGACCTAAAGTGTAAGAATCTACCATAATGCTCAATTTGCGAAGGCATTTCAGCGTACTTTCTAAAGTTGACATATGACACAATTGGGATATGATCGAACAAGTTCGAAAGATGAATACAAGTGAAATGTGGATGGTGACCAATGATATCGTTCTTATCTTCAATATTACAGCGTATATTTCTTTTTTAATTTCCTTACAATGTATGAACTTCTTTTCTTAATAAACTCCTTACGATGATATCAAAAAGGAGGATATTGCATTCCTTTCAAATGTAAATTGCTCCCCTCAAGTTTTACTCTCTGGTTGGGACAAACAGTGTTATGGTGAGACGCTTTGTCGGGATGACGAAGAGTCGGGTGGGATGCCACCTAATCATGTGCTGTATGCCATATTGTACGAAAGACTGGCCATCTTAATTACCAATATGGTTGTCTCATTCATATTCAAATCCTTACTTCTTCTTTCTTTTCAACTCTAATTTTGTTGAATTGTGAATCCTTCTAGTTGTTTCATTGTACTGTCATTCTTTGCAAGAGGTTTTCAAACAGAAATCAACATATCCTGAATCAAGCGGACGAAGTTCCCTTTACCTCTTATGCATGGAAAGGAAACAATGACATATGGTGAGGATTGCAAATCACTAACCCCAGGGAAGGATCCACTAAGAGCTAGGGGAATGTACTTCAATAAGGAATACGTCTCCAAGACCGAGAGTTTATGATTTGTTTGTAAAATATGTTATTTAGAATACGGATGTGGTGACGTGAATAATTATGGTGGATATCTTATGTGTTAAATTATTGAAAGATGTGGAAGCAATTTGATTGTTTATTCCCCAAGATATCGTTGATAAGATAATTTACCCGTTGAATTGATAAGATTAGAATCAAAGGACTAACAATTCAAGAACATGTAATTGTTAACTAAGTGAGTACCAATGGTGGAATTGAGATTTCATGCAATAAGTTGTGAAGAATTGATATCATCTGAGATAAGAGGATTTGACATTATCCTAAGGAATGGATTAACTATTTAAGCATGATGCCCAGACGAACCGTTGTGATGAAGAGATAGTCCTGAAGACGTCAAATGAGAATATGATGAGGTATAAAAGAAGAAGGAGGGTAAAGAATTTGTTAACGATGATTACGGTGATCAAGATGTGAGCATTATGGTGATTATGGGATAAATAAAAGTCAGGAGCAAACAAAATTTGAAGATTTTATAGCAATTAAGGAGTTTCAAGATATGTTTCCAGATGAGTTATCAATATTTCCTCCCGATAGAGAAATGAAGCTCGCAATTAACTTAGCACTTGAGACGAAGCCAGTGACCCAGGCCTTACACAAAATGGCACCAGTTAAAATGAGGAAGTTAGCAAAGCAGATGCAAGAGACGTTCAAAAAAGAAGCAATTAGACCCAGTGTATCCCATGAGGTGCACCGGTACTAACTATTAATAAGAAAATAGAAGTATGAGATTATGCGTCGACTAAAGAAAGCTCAACAAGTTTACTATCAAGAGTAAGTACATGTTACCTCGAACTACTGATTTGTTTGATCAAACAGGAGAAGCAAAGTATTTTCTAAAATTGATTTAAGACTTGGGCGTTACCAATTGGAGATTGAGCCTATGGACATATCAAGGATAATTTTCAGAACTAAGTACTGCTGCTATAAAGTTCTAGTGATGTCATTTGAAATAACCAATATACCAATAATATTTAAACTTGATGGACATAATCTTTAAGGAATATCTGGATGAGTTGTATTTGTGTTACTTAAAGTCAACGGAGGACCATGCGAAGCATTTAATGACAACTGGGGAGTCGGAGAAGAAAGAAGTTGTATGTAAAGTTTACAAGGTAAAAGTTTTGATGGTAGAAAGCATAAGTAATCAGTAAGGAGGAGACCAAAGGAGATCCAATAGAAATTAAAGTTATTATGAATAAAGAAAGGCCAAAAGCCCCAACAAAAATAAGAAGGGTTACCATGGGCTGGTTATTATCGAAAATTTATGCAAGATTTCTTGAAAGTCGCAATACCTTTGACAAAGTTAACCAGGAAAAGCAAGAAGTTATATAAAATGGAGAAGGGTGAAGAAAGTTTTGCGGAGTTAAAGTAAAGAATGGTTACAACACCTACTTTATCACTTTGAAAGTATCAAGGAAATTTGGTAATTATAGTGATACTTCTCATAAGGAAATAAGAGGTGTGTTGATGCAGTACAATAAAGTTATTGTATATGCATCCAGACAACCGAAACCTTATGAGCAGGAGTACCCTACTCATAATTTGGGACTAGCAGTAATAATATTCGCTTTGAAAAATTGGGAAACATGATATATATGGAGAAAGGTGTAAGATCTATACGAACCATAAGAGTTTAAAGTATGTATCCACGAGGAAAAGCAAATGTAGTAGCAAGCAATAAGTATAAAGGAGAAAATAAACATAAGGACTGCATCGAAAAGAATTACCCATAGAATTTCAGAAGTTGGAGTTGAAAATCAGAAATATAATTCCAAGGAAACAAGGATGGGTAGTATGACCTTTTAGTTAGAGTTGTTAAGAAAAGATAAGGGGATGTCAAGGGAGGATAATGGATCACGATGGTAGTAGTTAGTAAAAGGAAATTTATGCGCCCAGGAGCACGAGTACGATACCCCCAGGTTTTCTTCCAGCACTTGGATGCTATAAGTAGAAGGATTAAGAAATGAGATCCCACAGGGAATTCACAATATAAAGTATTTAATTCACTAAAGAAATGCCAAGATATACGGAAATTTAAAGAAAAATAGTGATAACCAGGTATAAGAAGGAAATTTCAAGATGGATTAGGAAGTGTGGACATGTCAAAGGGTTAAGGCGAAATATTAGAGGCCTAGTAGATAAGACAGACCCCGGAAGTGATTCTACAAGAAGCAAATCGTGAAGTGTACCAGTGATGTCAAGGGAGAAAAATGAATGAAAGTATAATAGTATGTACTGATTATCGAGAGTTAACAAAACAACGAATAAGAAGAAGTGAGACCCTATAAAGAATTGATTACTTACGAGACCTAATTCAAGAAGTACGTTATATCTCGGGGATTAACTTAAGATCCGACTTGAGAACATATCATAGATTACAATTAAAGTGAATTAAGAGCCTTGCAAGCTCTGGTGACATTATGTGAAATAACAAGTGTATCAGGTGACTATAAGGAATTAAGGATCATGGTGTATGAGGAATACTTAGATAAGCAAACTGTATTTATTCACAACATCCTCAGCTACTCAAAGAATAAGGAAGTCTACGTGGAATGCCCAAGGATTTTTCTCCAAAGATCAGAAGGAAAGCAACTATACGTTGAATTTTCAAGAATGAAATTTTGACTACGGTTAACAAAAGATTCTGAAATAATCCATTAACAACTTCCAAAATAAAGCCGTATGGTAACAGATGCCTTATGCCGATAGAAAGGATTGGATGTAATTAAGACCACCGAGGAGTTAATAAACAAATTAGAAAGGGTAGAATCTGAAGTTCAAACACAAAAAGGTAATAATACGTGAATATATGAGATTACATTTTAGCCCTAACTGATGAAAAAGAGTAAGAGACGTTTAAATGTTTGGAAACCAAGTTGGAAACAAGCACCACCTATCATCCTTAAACGGAGAGTCCAAGTACGGAAGTGATTGAGGAAATGTAAGATATGTTGAGAGGTTGAGTTTTAAGGAAACACTGGAATGATCATTTATCAGCAATGTCAGCTTTGGAATACCACTTTACCAAGCTTCATGTGAACGCAAGTGTAGGTCCCCACTTTTATTAAAATAAAGTGAGAAGGAAAAAGTTGTCAAATTCTAAGTTAATTCAACACACCAAGAGCGTAGTAATATTGATTGAAGCAGCTCGAAGTAGACAAAGAAAGAAGGCGAAATTGTATCGAGAGAGAGTATGAATATAAAAATAGGACCAGCAGTGTTAGTAAAAGTTCCACCTTGAAAGAGACTGGATAAGTCTAAGTAGAGGGGACACGTTAAATCCTAAAAATTAATGACCCATTCGAGGTATTGATAAATATAGGTAAAGTTGTTCATGAGTTGATGTGACCGTCACAACAGTATGTACGTATAATGTGTTTTGCCTGTCAATGTTAAAGCGATAAGTATTTGATTTGAATTAAGCGGTTGGTTAGGAGCCAATGGGCTCTTGTCTAAGTGTATTCCGCATATAATGATCAATCCAAATTCTTGATCGTTAAAGACGAGTTCTTGGAAATGAGAGTATATCCATAGTAAGTACGTTTGAAACCCTCGAGTGGAAGAGTCTACTTGGGAACTAGAGTCAGATATGCTTGACAAATATCCTCACTCGTTTAGTTAGACCAGATTCTGAGGACAGAATCTTTTTAAGGGGGGAAGGATATAACGACTCGTGTACTTTTGAATTATTTAAATATGTGATTATGGAAATTATTAAATGAATAAAATATGTGTATCAGTTTTGACCGCTATGTGTTATTTAATTAATGTGTGATTTTTGGTGTACCGGATTGTCCGCGTGATTAATTATGGAGTCGTACTGAATTATTTTCAATTTTAAAAGTGGATTTAGTGCAAATTTAATTGCATAAATATTTGGAATATCTTTAAAATTATTTTTATGGTTCCATAATTACAATAGTTATTTTTGGGATTTTATAAAATTTAGAAATCAATATTTCATCAATTATTTAACCCTGTGTGATTTTCTGATTATATTTACTTGTAAAATCTGTATTTAATTCCAGAATTCTTCAAAAATTATGAAACTCATATTTATTTAAGTTTGAAATATTTTGAGAATTTAAAATTATTTTGGAAATTTTCGGGATTAATTTCACCGTCGTGTCGATTCGTTTAATTGCTAAAAGCGGGTATAAACTGCATTTCAGAAATTATTTTAAAATTACGAAATTTATGTTTTTGTAAACTTCGGGATATTTGTAATATTTTAAGACTATTTTCGTAATTTTCTGAATTTCTTGTAAGTGCAGCTCGGATCGTTAATTGTTAAATGTGGGTATGAGTTACGTTTCAAAAATATTTTAAAAATTATGAAAATCTTATTTTATTGGTTTCAGGATATTTATAAAATTTTAAAAATTTTTTGGGATCATTTGGACTAATTTTCATTCGCAAGTTGTTCCGTTAAAAGATTAAAGAAGATACAGAAATTGAGCTTCCAGTCTGAAAATAGGACACGTGGCAGTGCCCTGTTACCCTATTGATACGTGTCAATTGCTGAGTCTACAGAAAGAAAAAAAAAAGAAAAAAAAGGGAAAAAGAACACACAAACACAACACACAATTTACAGTCTCACTACGCCATAAGTGGGCTACTGTAATGCAAGTGTTACAAGAAGCGTTACATTAGCTAAGAGATTTTTGGTCTATTGTAACACCTCGCTTACAGTGTTACAAAAGCTATAAATCTACTGTTACAATGAAATGCTAGTGTTGCACAGCATGTAACACCAACACCTGGTGTTACATTAGGTACTTTTTAATTTTTAAAACTTTTAAAATGGAAATACTACTACAAAACCAGTATTAAAATTATATTCTGAATTATTAATTAATCAGGAATGTAACATCAAATTACTTACAAATTACGGAATTTATTTTGTTGTACATAAATTTAGAAGTCACCTTTTCTGTTTTATTATTTAATAAATAATAAATTATTAATTTAAATTAGAAACTAAAATATAAAAAATAAAAAATACTACACTATTTACTATGTAAAAAATGAGCGGGATTTTCCCCCCAACAAAAAAAGACCCAGACCTACATACATGGACAAAACACAATCACTCAGACAATCTCTCTCACCAGCACTCTCTCTCGACTCTCTCTCTCTCAAAACAGTCTCTTTGACTCAAACAATTAATTGAAGAACAAATTGATAGTTGAATCCACAATTATATTACTCTAATTTAGAGGCTGTTACTGACTTTTCAATTTATATGATTTTGCAGGGTTTCTAGGGCTTCAAATTAGGGATTTAGTTTTTTTGGTACAGATTTGCTCTGATTTAAATATATATATATATATATATATATATATATATTTTCTCTGCTTAATATATATGCACACTGTAAGGTATCAGGCGATTAGGCTTTATATTGGATTTTAGGGCTTTATAATTGATATTCGATTGGGTGTTCAAGCTTTCGTTTATGCTGCATTGCTGTCATTTTTTATTTATATATAATGTTAATTTGACTGTGATGATTTTGCGTATTTTTCGATAAATGATAATTATTGATTATCCCCTTCGAATTAGCTCTACAAGATGTTGTTTGATACTTTTTAGCCTAAAATACCGATTTTGTGATTTCATTTGTTTGTTACCTTCATTTGTTGTTATTTTACCCAAAAATAGAGTATTGTGACATTTTGCAAAATATTTAGTTATGAAATTGTGATGTTTTTATTGCCAATATAACAGTTGTGATGGAAAATAACTCTGTTTTATGTTTATTAAGTAATGTAGCAGAACCTCTGTTTCTAGACATTGATTTCAGTCTCAGGTATGCAGATCTTGAATGTGCCCAATCTACTCCAGGAAGCAACCTTGCAACTCCTTCTGTGCTACAACTTGCGAAGACCAGAAAGCTATCTGCTGAGCTTCAGAGCGAGAAAGTATGTTGAGAAGATGCACTTGTTACTTTTCTTTTTGGCATAATACGAAGTATTACTTTTCATTACAATTTGAATAGTTTCACGCAATTACACGTATCCTTATTTGGTCTAAAAGGTTTGTACTTGTACAGCACACTGTCTAATGTCATGCAAGTAATTGGCTTGTTAAATTATCAGTCCCCTATGTGACTAGCTAGAGGCGATGTCAAGATAGATTCTTTGTAATAACTGAACCAGAAATTATCTTTTCTCTATATGTTTAGACGAAAAGAGGGGTAAATATCTTCAGGACTGTATTTTAAATCTGCTAGTTTATAGAAGATTTAAAAAAGGTCTTTCTAAATCTTATAGAGGAATGCAGGGACATTTCTGCTAAGAGTAAGGCTCATTCGACTTTGGGACACATCGAGGGTGTTAATGATGTTTCATACGATGTGGCAACTGGTGCAAATGATTCTAGCAATGTAGAGTCCAACCTCTCAAGGAAGCACACTGTATGTATCATTGGCAGTTCATTTTTTATGTATTGCTTTTGAGATTTTAGTTTGCCGATAGACTTTATATGATGTTTCTTATCCTTAGAAAAGAAACATGTTTATAGTTAATAAGACTCGAAACTTGTTGATGCTATACATTTTTAAAGTGGCAAGTGCTTATTCCGGATTATATGGTAGCTCTGGGTCTATTGAACCACCATACTCCATTGATATTAAGGAGGGAATTGTCTTGACCATGTACTGGCATGTTTGGACGTCCAGGGGCATATAATGATTCTCTTGCTGAGGGATAGTTTGAGTAGTTTAAGCTAGATAATTTCTTGAACTTGAAATTAAAAAAGACAAATCAATCTTTCTGCAAGCTGATAATATAAGAAAGGAACAAACACGTAGACGGGATATACCAGTTAGCGAGAGTGTCCATTGTGGAATGACAAGGGATGAACTCTCAGAAGCTCAAGAAGAGGAACACTTGTTGACCCAGCAAGACATAAAGATGGAGCAAACTCAGGAAAAGAAAAACTACCTCGAGTCTTACGTCTATGAGACGCGTACAAAGGTAATGCTCTAGTTAGTACTTTGTAATTCTCTGTTCAAAATATCACGTCCAGTATTGTTAATTATCTAGATTATCCTGTATGGAGCATTTGTTATTTTTTTGCAAGATGCTTTAAACACAAACCTCCTTATACTTGAAGAAGCTTAGCCTCATAATTGAGACCTGATTAAAACTTGTGCGCAAACTTGTACCTGTGCACAAGGAATAACTCCCGTCATGTGCTATTATGCTTATGTGGTGTTATAGATTCTAGTGCTTTACCCGTGTTTATTGGATTAAATGATATATCATGCAGCATATGTGCTTGTCAGGAAAATTTTATATAATTTTATGTAGCGTAACATGTAGTGAATAGCTTGTAGTAAAAGGTGTATTGACCTTGTAATCTTTTTTTTACTTGTTCAGAGCAAAAGAAATAGAGTGTTTCCTTACATAAAAAATAAAGAATAAATAAAAATATCGTTACCTCATTAACCTTAACCTAGGAATTTGGTTAGAAGTCTTGTTATGTATGCATATGCAAGTTTCTGCTGCCTTTTTTACTTAATACTTCCATCCTGTGTTTGTCATCTTGTATGTCTATATCCTATTCTCCGACATATCTGGTTGGTTAATTATCAATCAGTTATTCGTCTTTTAAATTCTCTTCTTTCGAAAATGAGTTTAATAGATATTTATTTGTAGCTTTTTGATACACACGAGAGCTTTGCCACGGAATCTGAGAGGGAGGGGATCTCTGTAATATTACAACAGACAGAGATTGGCTTTACGAGGATGGAGATGATGAATCTGAAATTGTCTATACCAAGAAACACTAGCAGATTTAAAAAAGGTCTTTCTAAAGTTTTCGGTTTCATATCTTCAGGACTGTATTTCCCCTGTCTAAGTCCAAAATGCATTTTGTATTAATTCTTATGCAATTTGGTGTGACTTGTGTACAGGAGCAAGGAATGGTGAATGAGGGAGAACAAGTAGCTCTCTGCTCGATATTTTGTATTGTATTCGGATCAGGAAAGTGTAGAAGGGCAAAAAGTGCTTACCTGCCTGATTATTTTGTATAATTTCATATCAAAGGATAGTCGACGGGTAGTTTTTTCCTATCCAAGGATAGCTTGGATTTTATGTTGTAGTTGTTGGAGTTAGAGATGAGACTCTTATGTAGTGGTATAGTTTGGAGATTGAGACTGTTATTTAATAGTTTGGTTTGAAAAATTGAGACTCATGTATGCAAATTTGATATTTTATTAATTATATATGGGATTGTTACATTTGACTATTCTAGTGTAATATATGTTTACATATAGTGTTATAATACATATGGTAGTGTTGCTTAATTACAAAAAATTGGTGTTACAATAGATAAAACAGACTGTTACAATAGGTTGTGGGACCCAACCTTGTGGGTCCCATTTATGCAATCTTGATCAAGCTATTGTATTACTCATTTTGTGTTATATTTGGGTCTTTTAGTGTTACAGTAGGTGCCTATTGTAACGTTTTCCTCTCTGTTACAATAAATCAGTGAAGTGTTACATTAGGGTGTCTATTGTAATGCTTGTATATGTAACGCCCCCTGGTGTTACAATAGACCTATTGTAACGCTTTTGGGACCTATTGTAACACCATTTAGGCATTACAATAGCCCACTTATGGCGTAGTGTCTCTCTTTCGTTTTATTTTTCATTCCCCACTTTCATCAATCTCTCTCTACACTACCCTCTCTCTATCAATTTCTTTTCCCCGGTTGTATCTTCCATTCGATCTCTCCCCTGTGTTCTTATTTCTTTCCTCTATATCTCGTGATTCCCTGTTTATTTAGATTCTTGGCCTCCGCCTGTGATTCCGGTGAGTAATCGCCGCCAGCGTTCGGTTTTCCGACCGCTTTTTGGCCGTCGTTTTATCTTCATTCCGCTTGCTTTGTTCTGAAAACTCCTGCTTTGGTTCAGTTCTGGCTGTTCGTATATGTATATGTATATACGCACCTATTTCAGTCGTGTGTTGTTATTATGCTTTATTTTCCGGTTGTTTTCCGGGCTGTTGTGCGCGTGTAATCGGTTCTGTTGGTTGTGTTTTTGGTCAGTAATCTGAATTAATTTGATTTATTTTATTAATTGCAGGGAATTATAACTGATTCGTGATATAAATAATTTCGTGTGATTGATTTTAATCGAATTAATCAGTGGAATTTTTGTGTTGGAACCCGAATAATCGGGTGCCCCGAAAATTTTGCCGCCATCGGCGATGAGCCTTGGCGAGCCGACGGTGGACCATGATGATTATATTCTGAGTCCTAATTTAATAAATAAATGTAAAATGCGAATAAGAATAAATAATAGTATTAAATTGGTGTTTGGGAAATTATGGATGCTAGTTGTTGTGATTATGGATTGTTGTGGTGAATGGACGTCGATGATGTTTCGATGGGTAGTCCGATAAATGAAGGGGACGCTGTACAATTTCCGGGAAATCGAACTACGGAAATACGGGAACGTATCCGAGGATTATCGGGACGTCGAGAGTATAAGTAAATACATATACGTATATTTTATATAAAACCTGATTGTATGTTATAGTGAAACGTTTTGCCAAAACTCAATAACCCTAATTTCGTAAACGACGAGTATACGTATTTTCTGAAAACGAACACTGAACCTATTTCGAGAACGTGAACCCTAGTTGTGGTTTATGTTATTATAATACGAATAATTACGAGTCGGAATATGCTATCGTATGGGTAGGTGGTTAGCGAGGATATGTCAAGCATAACTGGGTATCTAACGTAGGGTATTTCGACCCTGTAGGTTATAATCGGGAACCTGAAAGTGGGCGATGGACTAAAGATAACCTAGCGGTCAGTCGACGAGCTAAGTAGAGTTTCAACAGAAAAACCTGAGTGTCGAAGTCGAATCCAATGGTATCTAGTGGTTGGATGTTAAAGCCTGAGCGACAGAGTCGGCTCAGAGTTGATCAGTAATAGTTATAAAGCCCTGTAAGGCAAGTACTTCTGAACTTTTCTTCAAGATAGATTGCGAATATTTTCAAACTATTTCATAACATGTCGTTATTATTCAAAATAACTCATGTTTTATAATGCAAGTGCTTTAAACTATTTAACTTTGAACCTTGATTTTTCTTGATCTTAAGCCATAAGCCTTATTCTTTATAAACCATCATTTGTTAAACCTCAGACACCAAATCATACAAATATGATACTACATCCCACATGTATAACTACTAAACACCAAATCCTGGAACAAAATTGTTTGAAAATACAGAAACTTTTATACTCCAAACATTCTTTATAACATCAAAGAACTATACCTTGAAGAAAATCATTACTGGTCTAATACCTAATCTTTTACAAACTGGAAACCGTTTCTTATACATACCCTGATATACCCTTGTGATACTCAAGAATTGCATTACGCTTTTATACCAATGCTTTATCGTTGTTGATTATGATCTTGCTTATTGAATTACATTGTTTATTACACTAAATTGTTTTAGAATTGGATAGTTTTCTTTATATGGAACAGATTCGTGGTCAGACCAGATTCATGGTCAGTACAGATTCGTGGTCGAATTAGGCGAATGTGTGCCTTGGATCCAGTTCGTTGAGCAGAGCTGTGTGTTTCGCTCGGGGTTAGTGCGTGACTGATCAGCAGCCTAACCTTGATTTTTTTAAAAAAAATTTAAAATGAATATCCAATTCTAATGATTAGTTAAAAAAAAACTTGATTCCTCTGAATCATTTCATTTGATTGTTGCTTAACCTCAGTTATCCTATTCAGGTTTATATATTGTGAAACAGGGTTATTGCAAATAATATTTCCTATTCAGGTTTATATATTGTGTATGTGTTGTGGACCCCAAACTTCTGACCCGGGTTAGGAGGGTGCCACAATCATCATAAAGTATCTAGCATAATAGATGTTTTTGTTTCTTTTCTTAATATCTCCTAATTTATAACCTGCATAATCTACAATCAAATAACCAATTAGATCAAAACCATAATCTATAGGATACCAAATGCCAAGTTTTGGTGTTCCTTTGAGATATATGAAAATTCTCTTTATAGCTACTAAGTGAGATTCTCTAGGATCAGCCTGGAATCTAGCAAAAAGACATGTAGCAAATATTATATCTGGCCTACTTGCTGTTAAATATAAAAGTGAGCCAACCATGCCTCTATAACTTGAGATATCCACAGACTATTCAGTAGGGTTTAATTCAAGTTTAGTGGCAGTGGTCATGGGAGTTTTTGCAAATGTGCAATCCATTAAGTCAAACTTATTTAAAAGATCATAAATATATTTGGTTTGACTAATGAATATTCCATCACTAACTTGCTTAACTTGTAAACCAAGAAAGTAAGTTAGTTCTCCCATCATGCTTGTAACATCCGGGGAAATATTGTGTAATTATTTGTATCAATATATGATAATTATGTGAATATTATATGAATTTTTTGTTGAATTATCTGATGATTGATAATAATATTTGGATGTTTGTATATAATAAAATGTGAGTATGTTAATTTTAATATGTCCAGAATAAAATATAGATAATTTAGGTATCTTTCTGGTAATTTATAGAGTGTTATATGATTTTATATGATTTATGAATTTATTAATTATTTTCTGAATAATTATAAAATTATTTTATAAAGCCAGTAATCGTCCGACTTCAACCGTTTTTACGTTTTACAACCCGAAACTCTCCCGAAAACTCCTTCCTAACCTAATCTGGTAATTCCGGACATTTTCCGTGTTTTGACTTTTTCAATCCGGATTACGGTTTGACCCGTGCGCGGCCCGTCGCAAGATTTTCGATACCATAATCATTTCGATAAATCAACAAAACCCGTATTCTCAAAAGATGGGATAATATTACATTATTTACATATAAAGTGTTTTATAAAAGCCTGGTTGGGATAATTATCCAAAACTGATATAAAATCGGATCATTATTGTAGTTATCAAATCGGATCGTTATCCGGGTTTGGAGGGCGCCACAATCATCATAAAGTATCTGGCATACTAGATGTTTTTGTTTCTTTTCTTAATATCTCCTAATTTATAACCTGCATAATCCGCATCTAAATAACCAATTAGATCAAAACCATAATCTCTAGGATACCAAATGTCAAGTTTTGGTGTTCCTTTGAGATATATGAAAATTCTCTTTATAGCTATTAAGTGAGATTCTCTAGGATCAGCCTGAAATCTAGCAAAAAGACATGTAGCAAATATTATATCTGGCCTACATGCTGTTAAATATAAAAGTGAGCCAACCATGCCTCTATAACTTGAGATATCCACAGACTATTCAGTAGGGTTTAATTCAAGTTTAGTGGCAGTGGTCATGGGAGTTTTTGCAGATGTGCAATCCATTAAGTCAAACTTATTTAAAAGATCATAAATATATTTGGTTTGACTAATGAATATTCCATCACTAACTTGCTTAACTTGTAAACCAAGAAAGTAAGTTAGTTCTCCCATCATGCTTGTAACATCCGGGGAAATATTGTGTAATTATTTGTATCAATATATGATAATTATGTGAATATTATATGAATTTTTTGTTGAATTATCTGATGATTGATAATAATATTTGGATGTTTGTATATAAAAAAATGTGAGTATGTTAATTTTAATATGTCCAGAATAAAATATAGATAATTTAGGTATCTTTCTGGTAATTTATAGAGTGTTATATGATTTTATATGATTTATGAATTTATTAATTATTTTCTGAATAATTATAAAATTATTTTATAAAGCCGGTAATCGTCCGACTTCAACCGTTTTTACGTTTTACAACCCGAAACTCTCCCGAAAACTCCTTCCTAACCTAATCTGGTAATTCCGGACATTTTCCGTGTGTTGACTTTTTCAATCCGGATTACGGTTTGACCCGTGCGCGTCCCGTCGCAAGATTTTCGATACCATAATCATTTCGATAAATCAACAAAACCCGTATTCTCAAAAGATGGGATAATATTACATTATTTACATATAAAGTGTTTTATAAAAGCCTGGTTGGGATAATTATCCAAAACTGATATAAAATCGGATCATTATTGTAGTTATCAAATCGGATCGTTATCCGGGTTTGGAGGGCGCCACAATCATCATAAAGTATCTGGCATACTAGATGTTTTTGTTTCTTTTCTTAATATCTCCTAATTTATAACCTGCATAATCCGCATCTAAATAACCAATTAGATCAAAACCATAATCTCTAGGATACCAAATGCCAAGTTTTGGTGTTCCTTTGAGATATATGAAAATTCTCTTTATAGCTATTAAGTGAGATTCTCTAGGATCAGCCTGAAATCTAGCAAAAAGACATGTAGCAAATATTATATCTGGCCTACATGCTGTTAAATATAAAAGTGAGCCAACCATGCCTCTATAACTTGAGATATCCACAGACTATTCAGTAGGGTTTAATTCAAGTTTAGTGGCAGTGGTCTTGGGAGTTTTTGCAGATGTGCAATCCATTAAGTCAAACTTATTTAAAAGATCATAAATATATTTGGTTTGACTAATGAATATTCCATCACTAACTTGCTTAACTTGTAAACCAAGAAAGTAAGTTAGTTCTCCCATCATGCTTGTAACATCCGGGGAAATATTGTGTAATTATTTGTATCAATATATGATAATTATGTGAATATTATATGAATTTTTTGTTGAATTATCTGATGATTAATAATAATATTTGGATGTTTGTATATAAAAAAATGTGAGTATGTTAATTTTAATATGTCCAGAATAAAATATAGATAATTTAGGTATCTTTCTGGTAATTTATAGAGTGTTATATGATTTTATATGATTTATGAATTTATTAATTATTTTCTGAATAATTATAAAATTATTTTATAAAGCCGGTAATCGTCCGACTTCAACCGTTTTTACGTTTTACAACCCGAAACTCTCCCGAAAACTCCTTCCTAGCATAATCTGGTAATTCCGGACATTTTCCGTGTTTTGACTTTTTCAATCCGGATTACGGTTTGACCCGTGCGCGGCCCGGCGCAAGATTTTCGATACCATAATCATTTCGATAAATCAACAAAACCCGTATTCTCAAAAGACGGGATAATATTACATTATTTACGTATAAAGTGTTTTATAAAAGCCTGGTTGGGATAATTATCCAAAACTGATATCAAATCGGATCGTTATTGTAGTTACTTAGCGGTTAAACAACTAATTTATCGATCCAAAATGATCCAGAATGAACCAATATTCCGTAAATATAAATAGCATATTTCTTATTTTATTTTATTTTATTCGTTTATTCATTTACAACTAGTAAAAACCTTAAAAATAATACATTCTTGAGAATCAAACGCACGAACAAAGGCGTTACCGAACTCCGATTCAAGCGTGTAATATATCAAAACGAAGCTCTCGAAATATAGAATCATAATCAATCATCAAATCAAACCCATAAATCTCAGGTAATCCTCTGTCTAATTGTTTTAATTCGAATTTATTATGAATTTAAATATGAAAAATTGTTCTTGATGTTTTTGATATGGTTTGATGCCATGATCATGTAGAGAATAATTTTCTGATCATTTTGGTATATCATATGTTTGATTTTGAGTTTCACATCATATAGAAACGGGTGTTTGATTTTCGAAAATTAAAATTAGGGTTCTTGGGTTGAATGTTCTTAATTAAAAATTGGGGAATTTTGATTCTGGGGTTATTGGATGAAATTGATGATTGGGATAGCTGTATCTTATCATTTGCAATCGATTCCCATATTCATTTGAATCAAACGATTTCGGGTTCGATGGAACCGCGTTTTTGTTTTTTTTTCATTTTTTTTTCGATTTTTACGAATTTTAGATGTTTTTGTAGCGAATTTGGTTGATGTAAATAGATTACACGATTCATGAACTTCGATCTCGTATATAAAACATGTTGTTTGGTTGAGGAATCATTTATTTCGATATATCTCCGGATTCCGAGCTCGACGCCGGAAAAAATGGTGAAGTGGCCGGATTTCCGATTTGTCGATCGATTGATGTCGTGTTTGCTTGGAACAGAGTGCATGATGGTGTCCTATGTTATTGGGATCAAGAAACCAAGAGCATCGAGTTGTTTGGGTACAGAACGGAATCTGCAGAAAATTCTGGCGGGTTTGGGTCGTTCTTGGCGACCCGTTTCCCCGGCCCGTTGACCCGATCCTGACCCATATTCAAAACCCGGTTTTAATCCTCAAAACACAAATTTCCAAATCAGATTTATGTTTCTACATTTTCATTTTTATTAATTAATTCAAAATTCAATTCTTTTAATTTTAAAAATTCTAAAATTCATTACTTATTACTCTAAAAATTATTTTTATTCTAAAATAAATCCTAATTAATTAATTAATTAATTAATTAATTTTAGTTGATAATTAATTATTTAATTAGTCAATTAATTTAAATATTAATTAATTAATTTAATTAGTTATTCATTAATTTTAATTGATTATTTTATTAGATTTAATTATTTATTTTTTTTTAAAAAAAATTCTGAAAAATAGTTCGAGTTTTAAAATATTATTTTAAATTATCTTCAAGACTCGATAATTATTGTAGAATTATTTTAAAGACATATTCAGGTATTCAAACCCTATTATTTAATTATAAAATAATTCAGAAACTCATTTTAATTCCGAAAAATGTTCAAAAATTCATAATAAATCAACCGTTCGTCCGTTTAATACAAAACGAACGCCTCTAGACTCAGAAAAATATTTTACTTCCATTAAAAATATTTTCGAGACCTAAATTCTTTTATATCTAAAGGTCGTTTGTTTTATAAATCATTCTGAGTCGATTATTGATCGATAAAATACTTTTTTTTACCCGATTTCAATTCTAAACGCATCGAGACCTATCTTTTGACGATTCACCGTATATGTTTCATGAATTATGTGACTACGTGTTATATGAATAACATGATTATGTGACTTATGTATATGTGTTATGTGAATTGTGAGTCAACATGTCTTTTAAACGTTATCTAAATAAGATGTGATCCTTATCTGTTATTATTGGGCGGGTAGATGATAATGATAAGTGTATAGACTAGACAATTATATATTGTCAGTTCATTGAATAGTATTATTTCTGATAGATTCACGTAGTGCGAGATATTCAAAGCTAGATAGAGATTGTAGATGTAAAGCCTCATTGCGTATAGTAATGAAACGAGTGGATTCAGAATAAAGATAAATCTAATAAGGTAAATGATAAGAAAGGTCAAGTAGCCTGTCAGGGGAAATATAGATGCAACAGGACTGAGTGATATGGCAGCTAGTTAAAGATTAGAGGATGATCAATTGAGGCAAGTATTCCTAACCTTTCTCCTAAAAAACTGCAAATATTTATTCGCTCCTATTCTAAGTTCTGAAGAGTTAACTGTTTTATATTTCGTTGCAATTACTCTTATTATGCCAGTTCTTTACATTATTTTTCCTATAATTCGATGGCTCTCTTGAGAAAATACCCATTCTTTCGGGTTATTTGCGAACCCTGAGTTGGGATGTTTTGAGATCAAAATGATTTGACATTAAAATACTCTACGGGTTGGACAGTTATTATGAGGACCAGTGATGAGTTGGATCCTATGGGTCGGCGGACCCTTGGCCATAGTGCCTCGGTACCCCATATGTTGGTTGGGTCTATGCAGTTGGGTATAGATCCGCACTGTATCCTGACTGATCAGCAGGTTATATGTTAGGTCACACACACACTGTAGAGGGGGTGAATACAGTGTATAGTACAATTAAATCGAACTTTAATAACTCAAGTAACATAAAACAAACTTTATTGAAACAATAAACTCTGTTACAATATGGAACTGTTACCTCTCAGTGATAAACAAATATCACGAGAGCTGCTAGGGTTACAATGAATAAACTTCTCGAATATGATAACACTTATAGTGTAAACCCTATATCTTTGTTTATATACTACACAGTTACAAGATAATCGCTAATTGATATGGAATATAATTCTGCTTCCTAAAATATATCAATCAGATATCTTTTCTTCCAAGTATTCTATTCTTCATAGAATTCCTTCTTCATGCATATCTCTTCTTATATTTGTCTCGATCTTCTTTCCTTTAATCAACTGCTGTCCTTATTTGAACGTCCTTCAGTACTTAAGTTCTGATATCCATCTTCTGATGATTATCTCCTGATAATATAAGTACTGATATCCTTAAGTCCTGACTTCCAGTAAGTACTGATTTATCCTATTTAAGTAAGATCTGAAAACTAAACATAAATCATATTAGCCATGACATTATCAAATATATCTAACAATCTCCCCCAACTTGTAAATTAGCATAATATACAAGTTTAACAGATATTTGATGATGTCAAAAACATTAAGTACAAATGCATGAGAATTAGACTAGATAACTACAACTTACAGTCCTTAAAGCTTTACCAGTCTTTAACTTCTGATAACAACTTCAGTCTATATTCATATCAGAATTTAAGCAGTTGTAGATCTTGACTTGGCTTCATCTTCTGATCTCTCTGATGTCAGGAGTTGTTCTGAGATAGTTCTTCAACAAACATCTCTCAGCATATCTGAGTTCATCAATCATCCTCCTTTTAGCATCTTTAAGTTATGCAGTATCTTCACCAATTTGAAAGATTCCAGCCCCGAGATCATTAATTCTAGCTTTTATTATATCCTGATCCAGTCTGATCAAATATGCCTTATCAGACTCAAGATTGAATTCCACAGCCCTGTAACCCAGAAAGGTAGTTATAATCTTGGCAGTGTTGGGCTTCATTTCAACTATATCACCCTTGTGATCTCTGTACTTTGGAAGATATGTGCTGTTAGACTTAACAGAATAAAGCCTTTTCTATCTCTGAATTTGATTCTTCAAATAGTTTGCAGCACTTTCAGTTATTCTGTCATTCACTTGAAGTAAGAATAATACATGCTCCAGTTCATCAAAATACTTCAGTGGAATGGCATTTTCCCTTATATGATAAACCCTACCATCTATCATGAAGTACAACAAGATGTGTTCTTTCAAGTAGGTATGGTAAACCATTTGTACAGATTCCAGTTGATTTAATCTTTCAGGAGTTGCTCCAATACCTGGTTCACTCAAGGAAGTTGGATCATTGGTAGTGTTCTGTATTCTTCTTTCATCAGCACTTCCCAATCCAGTTTTATCTCTTACTTCCTTTCCAGTAACCACTCTTGCTTTAAAACCACTTGCAGCAGTCTTCAAAGGTTGAGTCTGTTTTACTTTAGTGAATCCTGGTAGGAGTGTCTTTGATTTATCTTCTGATATCAAGTTAACTTGAGCTATGTCAGAGGTTACTTGCTTCTTAAAAATATCAGAACTTACTATCTCTTGACTCTGAACAACTTGAGCCATGTCAGAGGTTGTCTTAAAAACTTTTCTTGAAGTCAGAGCAAGATCATCATCTTCATTAGTAATTTCTTCATTCACAGGAGGCACATAAACCTTGATAGGTTCACCAACTTTCTCTTTGCCCTTGGACCTTGGATCTATCTGCAGTTGTGATTTAGCCATGGTTGCTTCAGGATTTGTCCTTTCTTTTAACACAATGCCTTTGAGTTTTAGAAGTGTCTTTTTACCAGAAGCTTCAGATTTAGATTTGACTTTTCTTGATTTAAGTATGGCTTCTTCTTCCATTAAACTCTCCAAGTCCAATCCTAGATTTTCCTGAAGAAATAACTGTCTTGACATTTCTTCATCAAGATCTAAAAGTTCATCAGAACTTATACTTTTACCAGTAGCAGAAGTAATTCTTTTTCCAGTATCAGAACTTGTCCTGTGACTTGTGATTTCAGCTTTTCTTGATGAGAAACCTCTACCTCGACTATGACCTCTACCCATTCCAGAGTTTCCATGGTCATCTTTTTCATCATCCTTCCCCTTCAGTGTCTTATCAGTTTTGCATTTGGACTTAATTACTTTCTCCCCCTTTTTGGCATCAGCAGGTAAGAGAAGAGAGACAAGCAATTCCACTGAGGCTTGGATTTCATTAAGTTGAGATTGCTGAGAAGCTTGATTTTTCAGAATATCATCAATCTGAGCTTGTTGTTTCTCTTGAGTCTTCTCAATATAAGCAACTCTGTCAAAGGTAGGTTGGAAGAATTTTTTCTTATCAATCTTCTGAATTTGTTCTTGCTTCATTAATTCTTCCTGAATTTTGTGTATCTCTGCATGAGTAGTTGAATGGAGACCTTGTAAATGTTTAGTACTCAATGCAGTGACTCTAAGCTGTGTTTTGAAATCATCAATGATTAACATCTCATCAGCTTTTGTCAAGTGCTCAGCAAGATTTTTTGCAGATGGAACACAGGTAACTGAGTTCCATTCCTTAGTCCACTCCTATCCTGCAGGAGTTTCACTCCAAGGCACTGGTGCTTCTCTGATGACAAACTTCTTAATTAGTTCAGATTTAAGAACAGTTTATTGAGGTGCATGTCCTGAAGGACCTGCTTCATCAGCATCTGCATTTGGAGCAGCATCACCAGTATCTCCAGCATTTGCAGTATCAGAACTTACAGAATCAGTATCTTCTGATAAAACAACAGTATGAGAAGCAATTGAGGCTTCAACATCATCCTCTAATTGCTGATCTGGTTCCAAGTTCTGATCAACAGCCATATCCTGATGCTCACCTATAATCTGATCATCAGCATCTAGATGCAGAGAAGGTGTAGTAGATAATTCTGGAGTTTGAGCAGCATCAGTAACAGGTGTTGTTGATGGATTAGTTGCTGTTGGAGCTTCTAAGTAAAGTATTTCAGGCACAACCAGGTTCTGAATATCAATGTCAGCACTTGTGCCTGGTTCAACAGGAGATACAGTCTTAGAAGACACAGATGGTGTGTTAGCCATTTCAGTAGCAGCTTCCTGAGTTGGAGTTAATGGAGAAGCAGGGGCTTGAGCAGATGCCTTTTCTTGTGAGATCAGAGATTCCTGATCTCCTTCCTTAGCTGCTGCTTCCTCATCATCTGGAACTGGCCTTTTAGCTCTCTATTTCTTGTATCTCTTTGAAGATGGGGATTCCTTGGGAGGTTCAACAGAAGTCATTCTTCTAAGCCTTTTGAGAAGCTTAGATCCCCCAATTCCAGAATCCTTATGAGAAGGAACTTTTTTAGCTTCTTTGACAACAGGTTCTGATGTAGAAACCTGTTCCTCACTATCAGAATCATCTCTCAAAATAATCCTCCTCTTCTGAGGTGTTTGAGGAACAATCTTTGTCCTCTTGGGCTTGGAAGATGAAGGCTTCACAGTAGGTCCTGAGGATGAAGGTTGGGCTATCTGTGAAGTTGAGAGATATGATTTGAGATATGTTCTGAGGGTAGGTTGAGTAGTATGAGTGGTATGTTCTGATGGTTGCTGTGGTATTTGGGAGATGGTGGTTGGTTGGATATCAGAATAAACAGATCTATAGGTTTCAGGATCAGCATTTACCAAGATCTGTTTTACAGACTGAGGAATCTGTAAAGGTCTAACCACCTTTTTCTTAACATCAGCATTTACCAGGTCATTAAAGGCTCGTTTTGCAATTTTGAAAGGTGGAGTTAAGGTACTGGCAGGTTGGGGTTCATCAGCACAACAGAAACTATATATAAACTGACAGAATCTAGCAAAGTAAATTACATTCCTATCCTATGTCATCCTATCCCCAATAAAACCTATCACAGCATTTGCAAAATTGAAATGAGTTTGGTTAATGATAGCATACCCGATGTGCTGACTCATTATAGGGATGGCATCAAAGTTATTCCCAAAAGCTTTAGTGATGCAGTCGAAGAAGAAGCTCCAATCCCTTCTGATATGAGCCCGTTTCAACTGCCCAAGCTTAGCCAAACTCTGCTCATACCCCAAACTGGCCATTAACTCTTGAAGAGCTGATTCCTCCGGGGTTGAAAAAGTACATCCTTTTGGTAAATGTAGGGCCTTGCGAATTGTACCAGGAGTTACCACATGTGTAGAATCATCCACTTCGAAAACAATACTGGGAGTACCATGTGTACCACCATTATCAAAGTGCCCAGTTTGCCAAAACATCAGAACTTGTTTGCTCGAAAAGGTTGAAGGCTGGGTCAATGCATACCCAATTTCACTGTGTGCAAGAAGATCTTGCACAAAATGCAACTCAGACGGAGCTTCAGCATGATCAAGAATTGCAGCATAGTTTTTGGAACAAATTTAGATCCATCAATGATCAAATCCTTAGGTGCCATGAGAATAATTGAGATTTAAGAGTGCCTGTTAGGTGTTTGATAAAATGTCTAAATGAAAAACCAACGTCAGGAGATGAGAGAGAGTAAAAGCAAAGAAAGAGAGATAAAGTGTAAAAGTGAATAAAAGATTAGAAAATCCTCTCTCTGTCTTACTTATACTTTGAAAAAAAAATATAACCGTTGGACACCTGTCAGACATGCAGTAATAATGAATAGTTAATGGGCACAGGAAAACAGTAATCATTACTTACCCACTTGCAGTTTTTCAAGGAAAAACCGTTCCACTTACCCAGTAATTCCATTAAACGAGGTAAATCAGTTTTAATTCAAAATTGAAACTGTTCCCACTTATTCAATTATTTTTCACTGCAACACCAATATTCTGAAAAAAAATCGAGTGAGAATGACCAATATAAATCAAGGAAACAAGTACTGATATTTTAAGATCAGGACTTAATTTAAATCGAAAATAAAATGGTCATCAGAATATGGATATATCAGGATTTATCAGTGCATTTAAATTACAAACATCTCAGAGACAAAAACTTGCAAAAAGTAGAAATTCCATTAATATATTAAGAGAATACATTCATGAAATTTAAATTACATCAGAACTTTACAAGATTGTCCTAAGCTTCTAAACCTAACATCAACAGCCTTTCTCCTAGCTCAAGAAGCAGGGCAAGGCTGACGATGAAGAAAAACAGGAAGAAGAAACTAAATTATTTCTTCTTCCTACTCTCGACAAACAGAATAGCGAGTCCGATGATTCGCTCTTGCTGGCGGAGAGCTTCCAGCCGTTCCTCCTCCAATCGCTCCAGATGACGATGGTAGTCCAAATAGAAGAACAGGAGGTGGGTGAGTACCTCCTGGGGAACTGAGTCCTATATCTCATCAGGAATGGCAGTGACGTGCCATTCCTGCTGCCAGGCTTCACAAATTAACTCCATGTTGAAGGTCTCATAGTTTAAAAACATATTGTAGTTAACCATGATGTTGTGTATATGAGGGAAAAGAGAGTAAGTGTTTGAGCAAAGAATTGATGTATAGACTGATGTGAAGTGTTCGTTTATATAGGCAAGAGAATGCCAGGAGACGCAAAAAAATTTAATGCTGACAGGTAGAATTAATTCTACCTCGTCTCCCTAGACCGGGAAGACGAAAAACAGTCATTGGAAGTGTAAGTCAGGGTTTAATGCGCACAAGTAACAAGTAAAAAAAAACTATGCATTACGTGTACCAGTATCCCTAATGATATTGACTGTTAATATTCTACCCAAACATATTCTGATTTAGAATGAGACTGTTTTTAGATTTTATCCATAAAGAAGTCAAGTAAAGGATTAGAGTTTAATATCAGAACTTAACAGTCATCAGAACATAATTTCTTAACTCGAAAAATGAATGCCTATCTTTGTAATTCCTCACACAAATTCTGATATAGATTTTACAGAACTTAATCATCAGAACGTTCAATCAGAACTTGTCCTCAAAATATATGCAAATTGATACATAAACTGTTCATCTAAAATAACATAGATCACCACAGGAATTTTCATCATTTATATGGAGTGTTTATTGTGTGCATTAAGCTAAATATATGACAAAGAATAAAGTCTGATTCACTTCAGTACATCTTAGAAATAAGGCATAACTAAAACTTTACTAAAAACCTGTCATTATTCTGAGGCCTACTATTGAATGAGTTCATACTTGAGTCCGCCTCACTTGTTTTGTGCTAATTTTGTGCATCTTTTTAAATTCCATTGTACAGTGGCTTCTCAGTGTAAGTGAGTCACGACTGCTTATCAGAATTTATGCCATTATCAGAGTATTTCTCCAGTAATCATAGAGTGTGAAAAGTCACCAAGAAAATATTTTACTTTTCTGATGCATATTTACTTAATACCAGCAATGCATTTGGGTCGTCCCTTCCACATGTTTACTCTAGATCTCAAAGGAGTACCTGATCTTAATCCTTGATTCCTTTTCTTTTTCTTTTGATAAGTGAGGTTTATCAACACTTAGTACATTCAACAGATTTACTAGCATCAGAACTTAACAGATGAGAAGCATTATTATAGTTTGTGACTTAGTAATAAGATAGACAAAGTAAACTCAACTAAGCTCAATATCAGAATTTGCTTGTGTTAATAGATTTCCACATAAATAATTACTTCTAACATGGGATCTTTAGTATATTGAAGATTAATAGGTCAGCATCTAGCACATGTATCCTCATAGGATAGAATAGTTACAAAAATAGTCATATCACTATCGGAGTTTAGAAAGTCACATCAGACAACATTCAGTACTTAAGCAGTTTTCAATTAAGCACAGAATACACAAAGAGAGTAATTTCTGTAAATACTGATCATAAAGTCTGATGCATCAGAACAAAACTAAGCAGATTTAGAAAAAGAACCTGAAATCATTCCAAGTTCATTTACCAATCTTGTAAAAGTAGCTTCGCATAGTGGTTTTATGAAGATATCTGCTAGTTGTTGATCTGTTGGAACAAAGTGCAATTCCACTGTACCTTCATCCATATGTTCCCTTATAAAGTGGTACCTTATGCTGATGTGCTTTGTCATTGAGTGTTGAACTGGATTACCTGTCATAGCAATAACACTTTGATTATCACAGTAAATAGGGATTTTGAAATATGTTAACCCATAATCCAGTAACTGATTCTTCATCCAAAGAATCTGTGCACAACAGCTTCCTACAGCAATGTACTCTGCTTCTGCAGTTGATGTGGAAATTGACTTTTGTTTCTTGCTAAACCAAGAAACCAATCCGCCTCCAAGAAATTGGCAGCTTCCACTTGTGCTTTTCCTGTCAATTTTGCAACCTGCAAAATCTGCATCTGAGTAACCTATTGAGTTAAAATTTGATTCTCTGGGATACCACAATCCCAGATCAGTTGTTCCTTTAAGATACTTGAATATTCTTTTCACATCTGTTAAGTGAGGTTCTCTTGGATCTGCTTGAAATCTTGCACAAAGACAGGTAGCATACATGATATCAGGTCTACTAGCAGTTAGATAGAGTAGAGAGCCAATCATACCTCTGTAATCAGTAATATCTACTGATTTACCAGTATCCTTGTCCAGTTTTGTTGCAGTGGCCATGGGAGTGGATGCACTTGAACAATCTTGCATTCCAAATTTCTTCAGCAAGTTTCTGGTGTACTTAGTTTGACAAATAAAAGTGCCTTCTTCATTCTGCTTGACTTGAAGGCCCAGAAAATAGCTAAGTTCCCCCATCATACTCATCTGATACCTTGACTGCATCAGTTTGGAAAACTTCTTGCAAAGTCTGTCATTTGTAGAACCAAAAATGATATCATCAACATATATCTGGACCAGAAGTAAGTCCTTTCCATTATTGAGGTAGAACAGTGTTTTGTCTATAGTTCCTCTGTGAAATCCACTTTCCAGAAGAAACTGAGCTAAAGTCTCATACCATGCTCTTGAAGCTTGCTTAAGTCCATAAAGTGCTTTATCAAGCCTGTAGACATAATCTGGATATTTGGAATCTACAAAGCCTGGAGGTTGTTCAACATATACTTCTTACTCCAATTCTCCATTGAGAAAATCACTTTTCACATCAATTTGAAAGACAGTAAACTTTTTGTGAGCAGCATAAGCCAAAAATATCCTTATGGCTTCTAATCTAGCAACTGGTGCAAATGTTTCATCATAATCAATTCCCTCCTGTTGAGAATATCCTTTTGCAACCAGCCTTGCCTTATTCCTTTTAATTATGCCATCACTATCAGTTTTGTTTTTGAATACCCATTTTGTACCAACAACAGATCTGTTCTTTGGTCTTGGTACTAGGGTCCAGACTTTATTTCTTTCAAATTCATTTAACTCTTCCTGCATTGCTTGCACCCAATCAGCATCTTGAAGAGCTTCTTCCACTTTCTTTGGCTCAGTCTGAGAAAGAAAAGAATTGTAAAGACATTTATTTGAAGTACCTGTTCTAGTTCTGACACCTGCATCAGGATTTCCAATTATCAAATCAGGTGTATGTGATTTAGTCCACCTCCTTGCAGATGGAAGGTTTTCTCTAGAACTGGATGCTCCCCCATGATCCATGCTGTCTTCATTTTCATTTTCTGATCCTCCCCCTGAAACTATGCTCTCTGAGTTGGATTCTTCAGAATTTAGATTTTCAGACCTATCAGAACTTGGCTTATCAGAACTTGACGAATCAGAACTTGAAGAGCCAGATGTATGTTCTGATGCTTCTTGAGATGTGGTAAGATCTTGAGTATGCTCCCCCTGCATAGGTGCATCTTCCTTTGGCGTAGTCACCACAGTTTCAATAAAATCAGAGTTTAATCCATTAGAGTTTGCAGTATCAGGACTTAGATTGTCAGGATTATCAGTATCAGATTTTGAGTCTTCATTTTCAAATCTCAGCTGATCATGATCAATAAAATCTTCAAGTCCAGTAATCTTCTTGTCATCAAAAGAGACATTGATAGATTCCATGACCACTCTTGTTCTCAAATTATAGACTCTGAAGGCTTTTGTGGAAAGTGGATATCTAACAAAAATTCCTTCTTCAGCTTTTAAATCAAATTTAGATAGCTGTTCAGGATGAGTCTTAAGAACAAAACACTTGCATCCAAATACATGAAAATACTTCAGATTTGGATTCTTTTTCTTCACCATCTCATATGGTGTCTTTCCTTGCTTGTTAATGAGTGTTGCATTTTGAGTAAAACAAGCAGTCTGCACAGCTTCAGCCCAGAAATAGGTTGGAAGCTTTGCTTCATCAAGCATTGTACGTGCAGCTTCAATGAGAGTTCTATTCTTCCTTTCAACAACTCCATTTTGCTGTGGAGTTCCAGGAGCAGAAAATTCCTGCTTGATTCCATGGTTTTTGCAGAACTCTTCCATTATCAAATTCTTGAACTCAGTACCATTATCACTCCTTATTATCTTTACTGAATCTTTGACCAATTTATCCAGTTGCCTGACATGATCAATCAAGATAGATACAGTTTCACTTTTTATGTGCAAGAAATACACCCATGTGTATCTGGTGAACTCATCCACTATGACCAAAACATATTTCTTCTTTGCAATAGACATGACATTTACTGGACCAAATAGATCAACATGTAGTAGGTGATAAGGCTCAAGAATTGATGATTCAGTCTTGATCTTGAATGAGGATTTTCTTTGTTTAGCCTTCTGACAAGAATCACAAAGGCCATCGGGAGCAAATACTGAGTTTGGCAGTCCTCTCACAAGATCTTTCTTGACTAGTTCATTTATATTGTTGAAATTTAAATGAGAGAGTTTCTTGTGCCAATTCCAGCTTTCTTCAATTGATGCTCTACTCATCAGACAGATTGCAGAACCATCAGTACTTTTTGAAAGCTTAGCTTCATAAATGTTACCACGCCTGAATCCTTTCTAAACAACTTTGCCTGTAGATTTACTTACAACTTCACAGTGTTCTTCAAAGAAATCAACATGATAACCTCTGTCACAGATTTGACTTATACTTAGCAGATTGTGTTTAAGTCCTGAGACCAGAGCTACTTCTTTAATGATGACATTCCCAAGATTGATATTGCCATATCCCAATGTTTTTCCAATGTTTCCATCTCCATAAGAAACACTTGGGCCAGCTTTCTCCATAAAGTCTGATAGCAGGGTTTTATTTCCACTCATATGTCCTGAACATCCACTGTCCAGAACTAGGATGTTTTTCCTGTTGCCCTGCAATCACAAAGACCACTAATGATTAGTTTTAAGGACCCAGACTTGCTTGGATCCTTTGGCCTTATTAAGTTTGTTAACATTTGCAGCGGATTTAGCATCAGAGTTTATGTTAACATTTTTCTTATCAGAATTTACACTATCAGACTTTGAATCAGAACTTACACTAGAAGGAACAATGGAAACTTTCTTTAAAGAAGGTTTTATTTGATAATAATCATAGTACAAACTATGATATTCCTTACAAGTATAAATGAAATGCCATAAACTACCACAATGAAAACAAGGATTTTGTGGCTTATATCTAACAGACTGACTCTTAACTCCTGACTTTGAAGGTAAGGAGTTTATGTTCTTATTCTTCCTGCAAAAAGAAGCCAGATGGTTAGAACTTCCACAGTTATGACACATTTTCCTAGGAGCTTCAGGAACAGGATTATCATCATTGCTTTTATTCACACCTTCCTTTCCATTCCTATTTTTCCTAGGTGATTTTACCTTGTTTGCATTCTTAACATCTTTCAGCTTATGCTTAAGTTGCTTCTTAGTCATTAAGCTTATGTTTACTTCAGCTGTCTTTTCCTGTTTTAGTTTGTTAGAAGTTAATTCCTTTTTAACTTCTGATTTCTCATTATCAAACTTTATAGCTACAAACTTGACAGGTTTTAACTTTGGCTTTTGTTTAACAACTACAGGCTTAATACCTTCAGTACCTTTATCATTCTTATCCTCTCCATAACCTAAGCCCTCTTTCCAGTTTTCACTACTTAACAAATTCTGAGTTGTTCTTCTAGAGTTAGTCCAAGTCCTGATAACCTCTCTTTCCTTTTCTAACTCAGTTTTTAGAGATTCATTCATTTTTAGCACTTCATCCCTAACATAAAAAGCATCATCTCTATCTTTCTGAGTTTGATGGAACATAACTAACTCCTTTTCTAAGAAATCATTTCTTTTCTTAAAAACAAGATTTTCAGAAGTTAATCTTTCACATGTTAAAGTTTGATCTCTATAACTAACAAACATGGTTTTAAGATATCTTCTCAACTCATTTATATCATCAGTATGAAAGGCATAAGTAGTTTGAGGTACCTTTGATTCAGCAGCTTCAGAACTGCTTTCAGCACTTGCCTTATCAGCATTTGCCATCAAGGCATAATTCTCCTCACTTTCAGAATCTGAGGTGTCTGTCCAGCTTTTCTTCTTTGTGACAAGAGCCTTGCCTTTGTCACTCTTCACTTTCTTGCAATCAGGAGATATGTGGCCTTTCTCACCACAGTTGTAGCATTTGACATTTGTATAATCTCCTCTGTCAGAATTTCCTCCTCTGCTCTCAGATCTTCTGAAATTCTTCTTATCAGAACTTGTTCCTTTCCTGGAAAACTTCTTTCCCTTCCTGAACTTCATGTATGCAATCTTTGTGATCCCTTTCACCATAAGAGCACACAGCTTCATTATCTCCTCATCAGCATCCGTCTCAGGCAAGCTTTCAGATTCCGAGTCATCATCACTTTCAGAGCTTGATGACTCAGTATCAGACTTTGTGAAAAGAGCTTTACCCTTGTCTTTCCTTGAGGTAGCTGCCTTGGGTGATTCTTCTTCAGCCTTAAGAGCAACTGTCCTTGACTTTCCGCCTTTCCTCTTGCTTCTTTGTTCCATCTCAAGTTCGTGAGTCTTGAGCATTCCATAAATTTCATCAAGATTTGTTTCATCAAGATTGTAGTTGTCTCTTATTGTTGTTGCCTTCAAATCCCAACATTCAGGAAGAGCTAACAGGAATTTAAGGTTTGAATCTTCAAGATCATACTCCTTATCAACCAGTGACAGATCATTCAAGAGTTTGACAAATCTATCATATAAATTAGTCAATGACTCATTAGCCTTTGAGTCAAAGTGTTCATACTCTTGAGTGAGTATTATCTTCCTGTTCTTCTTAATTGTATCAGTTCCCTGACACCTTATTTCCAGAGCATCCCATATCTCCTTTGCAGTCTTGCAGTTTATTACCCTGTTTGACATTACATTATCAATGGCACTATGCAGTAAGTGTCGTACCTTAGCATCCTTAGCAATTGAAGTGATATCTTCAGCAGTGTAATCACTCTTCTCCTTTGGTACAGTCTTTGCTGCTTCACCTGCAACTGCAACAGTGAGCTTGGTTGGTTTGTGAGGTCCTTCCTTGATTCTATCAAGATATTCTGGATCTGTAGCTTCCAGAAACATGGTCATCCTCACCTTCCATATGGCATATTCAGATGGTCTCAATATGGGAACTCTGATGGTCTCATACCGACTTTGAATTTGTGTCTTTGGAGGTTCTTCAGTTTTGGTGGGCTTAGTTGGAGTTTCTGTATTAGACATGCTTGTGTTTGGATCTTAAACTGTTTGTGTGTTAACAAACAGGCTCTGATACCACTTGTTAGGTCACACACACACTGTAGACGGGGTGAATACAGTGTATAGTACAATCAAATCGAACTTTAATAACTCAAGTAACAAAAAACAAACTTTATTGAAGCAATAAACTCTGTTACAATATGGAACTGTTACCTCTCAGTGATGAACAAATATCACGAGAGCTGCTAGGGTTACAATGAATAAACTTCTCGAATATGATAACACTTATAGTGTAAACCCTATGTCTGTGTTTATATACTACACAGTTACAAGATAATCGCTAAATGATATGGAATATAATTCTGCTTCCTAAAATATATCAATCAGATATATTTTCTTCCAAGTATTCTATTCTTCATAGAATTCCTTCTTCATGCATATCTCTTCTTATGTTTGTCTCGATCTTCTTTCCTTTAATCAACTGTTGTCCTTATCTGAACGTCCTTCAGTACTTAAGTTCTGATATCCATCTTCTGATGATTATCTCCTGATAATATAAGTACTGATATCCTTAAGTCCTGACTTCCAGTAAGTACTGATTTATCCTGTTTAAGTAAGATCTGAAAACTAAACATAAATCATATTAACCATGACATTATCAAATATATCTAACATTATAGTGCATATGTTGGTTTCTAGTGTCCAGTCTAATCTATTGTTGATCGCCATTAATGACACTCCTTTCCGAATAGTTTATAATTACAAACTCACACAAAGATTTGATTAAAAAGGATGAAATATTGTAACGATCACTGTTCTTTTACAGAAAAATGTTATTTATGATTAAAGGCTAATGAGGACCGATGTTTTGTTCGCTCTACTATTTAAATATGTAAAAACGTTTTTAAAATCATTCCATAATCGTTTCCAGGAGTTTTCTGATCTGATACCCGAAAACCATTTATGATACTTACTGGGCATTTTTGGCTCACTCTTGCTTTGTGAACTCTTATTTCTTTCAGTATCAAATGAGGACAAAAGTGAATAGCTTTTAATAGACAGCAAAAGTGGTGAGATGCCGGTTTTGAAGAAATTTGGAGGTGTTAGAGTGATCAATACAAGGAAAGTAGTAATGAGGTAATGAAATTGTATTTAGGTATTGTAATTTCAGAAGATTAGTTTCTTGTTTCATATCATAAACTGTAAGCGATCCTGAATAGTGAGGGGTTGTCTATATATTTATTTTAATATACAGGTTTTTATTATTTAAAGTTATGTAGAGACACCCAATCCTGACCCCGGATTTGGGGGGTGTTACAGTTGGTATCAGAGCCAGGTTATTGGTCACTGAAATAAGAATAGGTGAGGGTAAGATAGAAGTGATAGGTCATATGAGATAGGAAAGATCCTAGGCATACTCATTTTAAGTTCGAATAGAGTGCGGATGAGGACTAGCAGGTCCGACACAGAATTGGTGAGCCAGAATTATTGAGGGAAGTGTACGGTGAGTATTGCAACGTTATAGGTATATTGATTTCTCCGATCCTACAGTAATGAAGAATCGATAGATCGGCAGAGACTGGATATTTTACCCTATGTTTCATGCAATTTTGAAGAAAATGTGATTGATTTTTGTAAGAACTTGTGAAAGAGAGGCTAGGTGAGTTTTGGTACGATTTAACTTAAAATTAGGTAATAAAACGAGCTCTACGCTGGAGGCAACAAGTGATGAAAGCTGATGAAGGGCCAAAGTTGCAAGCTGCAAAGGCACCAACATTGCGAAAAGATTATTATCACATACCGGGCGCTGCGCGAAGAATGATATTTACCTTACTAGGTATAGGTAAGGCTAGCAAGAAGGTGCGACCCTATCTATGGACAGAACGCCGAATCACCTGTGTGGTTGTAAGCATAGCGTCAAGAACGATGGCAAGAATGTCAGAGATAATACCAGATGCTAGCATTACGGTAAAATTGCGAATAATGATATACAATAGTAAATGGAACTTCGTCGACTAATAAGTGCGAGCAGAATCCAAGGAAAAGTAGAAGATGTACCAAAATAGAGAGACCCTTATATGGGCATTCCTTTAATTAGATATTTCATTAGCGGATCAAGAGAATAACAAGTAACTTATATAGTAATGATGACCAAATATTTGATTTTCAAAATTTTAAAATGAGATTTCGGAGAAGATTTTCTTAATCAACTTTCAGAAGATTTTTGCATGAAATGAGTTTTACAATTTGGTTGCCGAATTACTATTTAAGTTCTTCTTTTTATAAACAGAAAATGACCTAAAAGGAAGAATAGATATAGACTCGGTATTGTTAATCTGGAGGACCAAGTAGACCCACTAATAAGAAGAAAGTTTAAATTTTTCCGTGAAAGACGAACATAAATTTTGTTTAATAATATTAAGGATTAAATCAACTTGTTAAAATATTATTTACCCAATTCATGAAATTATTAAAATTTAACAAGATTTGTAATTCGAATGGACAAATGATGATTGAAGGAAATAGAAGACTCTTTTAGACGATTGGCAAAGGATAATATTCCTAATCGACAAAGTTGAAGCGTTGCGGGATCGATTGTTATTCTACGTGGCATAGATAAAGTTGGAAGTACTTATTATAAATTTCGTAGGGACATGATTACGATCAAATCATTAAAGCATTTAATATGGAGGCATTTCCAGATGACATTTCGAAGTTATAATGTGACCTAAATTGTGAATCTCTCATTCGACTGGTTTCTGAAGGCATACGTAGGTGAAGCGTGGAAGGTGACCAATTTCAAAATTCCTCTTTTTAATACAATAACATATGTTCTCCTTGATTCTTGGATACGTATAAGTTTACTTTTTGGATAAATCATATGAGGTAAAGATGAAAGAAAATTTGTCATATTCCTTCTGAATTGTTTCTCTCCTCAAATCACTGATATCTGATTGAGACAAACAATGTTGTGGTATAACGCTTCGTCGAAATGATGACGAGTCGGGTGGGACGCCACCTAATCATGTGTTGTATGCCATATAGTATGAAAGACTGGCCATCTTGAGTACGAATATGGTTGTCTCATTCACATCTAAATCTTCACCCATTCTTCTTCCTTCAATTTACTGAATTACACAATTCTCCCAATCGTTTGTGGCATTGTTATTCCTTATTCAGTTTTTAATCAAAGTCATATTCGCAAACTCTCCTCTTGGGTATATTTTGTTCTCTGACAATTTCAAAAGAAATAAAATAGTGTGGCACGTGGAATCATACAACAAACATAGATACGACTGCAAACCGATAAATGGTGGACCTCTGCGGGTAAGGAAGAAGGAATCTATCGATAACATGGACGGGGTGAAGACATCAAGTCAGACAGTTGTTCGTGTTACGAGGATCTCATCAGTACGATAGATTGCGTTAACATGATGCACTTCAAATCAGAGGATTTTGACGTGGAATGAATGATTAGTGAACCATAACAAATAAATTAGTTATAAACTAAGGAAGTAAGGCTGTGTTCAAAGCGAACGAGTGTCGCGACAACAATCAGAGATCAAGGGAATTCTGAACACTGAATCAGACAGGAAATTAATACGTGAAGCATCCCTTCATTGCGGAAAGATATTTGTCGTGAAGATTCAAGATCAAAGAAATCTTAATTGCAAATAAATTTTGAATGTGTTCTTCAAGAAATTATGTAGTTCTCTACCTTGAGTAAATAAGTTATGGTGAACTTAATACCCATAACCGGGTCGGTGACGAAAGTTCGATATGGGAACATAAGTGGAGATAAAGTAATGGTGATTTGACTGTGAGACCTTTTAAGAAATAACGAACTAATGATGGAGTATTCACCCGATTGTGATGATGATAATTACGACCCTGCGTGGTTATTAAAAGATCAACAAACTCACTAATGAAATTGAGTGTGTATCATCAAAGAAGGAGGATTGGTATAGTTCGTTGAAGGATGCGGCATAATTTTTAAAGATAACTAAACCCAATTAGTAATGGTAAGAGATAAGTTAAAAGACTTGCGTAACTAAAAAATTTTAAACAACACGATAAATTTTAAAGTTCATTAATAAAATTTTGTAATATTTTGAAAGAACTGAGAAAAGTATGGTTATATTAATCATTGTTGGTTTAAGACCTTAGTCCCATTTCAAAAAGATATATGTTATGCCAGTTAATCATACAAATGCTGGTCAGAATGATATAGTTTGAATTATGGTGAATGGATGAATTTGGTTGATGGAAGTGGATGGATATGATTGTGGACGATTTAGTTGATTGATGGTGTCGGCTTGAGTCCGACTGGTAGTCAATGATATAGGGGAAGTGCTACCCAAATTTTCAGAAATTACCCTACATGTGTAAAGAAGTATTTTGTCGTTCTCGTCAGTACTCCAAATAATTGCGATCTCGGGTCTTGAAAAAGTTATCATGCTCAAACCAACTTTATATAATAGGTCTTTGATTTCAGTTAGCTAGTCAGCACTGGTTTAAGTGATCAGTTAAAATAGTTAATTGATCAACTTTACCAACTAATGGTTAGTTAAATAGAGATCGATTCCAATTAGATTGAGTCAAGCTCTAACATCTTTTTCAGATTCGAAATCAAAGCGGTTAGCAAGTTGAAGGAAGTGATGGCATTAACAGAAATCGAAAGTTTGGTAGAATTAGTGTGATATTACTGCAGACATGTGCGAGATTTTATCTAGATGAATATGCTCTTTTCGGTAAATAAGAGGAACAGAAGGTAATTGGTACATGCTAGTAAGAAGAAAATTTTCATGAACTAAAGGTTCAAGATAAAGCAAAGAGATTCTATCATCTGTAATAGCATTCTAGGAAGGACTTGAAAGTATACCCATATCGAATGGCGATTGAATAAAAGTTTTCGAAAGCTCGCAAATCCAAGTATCTGATATAAGACAAAGACTAACGAAGTACGCATGTGAACTTAGGAAGAAGAAATGATTGATCAATTGGAAAAAAGCCAAATATGCGATCAATGATGATTTAAGTGAGGCTAAGAAATTAACTTTCGATGAATTTTGATAATTCTGTCAGTAAGAACTTAAATATTATAAATAAAAGCCTTTTATTAACTTCAGAAATGGCTTAGCTAATAATGCACATATTAATATTATCAAGGAAAAAGACATTCCTTATGTTAAAAAGAGTTAATGAGTAATGTGAATAAAGAACTAAATAAGAAAAGAAGTGGAATCAAAAGGATGATAAAGAATTTTATAAAATAGTCCAGGATATAAGAAAGTTGTGAACGTCAGCCGTGTCAGAACTGATAGGAGAATGAAGTGAAACGCCGATAATTGAAGATAGAAATTCCATTCAAAGAATGCGTGTAAATAGGGGAGATTAAACCAAGGTAATAGTGGTGAACTGTTAAAGAAAAACGTTACAATGAATCTCATATTGGAATTCTTTAGAATTAAAGCAAAGCCCCGAAGGTTCTAATGAATGATTTACCAAGGTTTCCTCGGGAAATGAGGTAAGAATTTCTCATTGGTTACTGTACAGAGTCGAGCTGGTGTCAAAAGCCCAGTATCGTATAACCCAGTAGGCATGAGATATTGAGTGAAGGAAAAACTTCAGAAATGTGGAATGAAAGAATAATGAAAGAAAGAGTACTTCACGCTATACAAAAAGGTGATCATGGAGAAAAGAGAAGGGAGGTATGGAGTCACGCATCTGTTATCAGAAATTGTACGTCTGAAGAATTCAATGAACATAGTGTATAAGGAGTAATTGGATAGTGTAATTGTATTTAATAATAACATCCTCGCCCATTCAAGAACTAAGGAAGACCAAGTTGAACACATGAAGATATGCATGCGAAGGGTGAGAGATTAGCAACTGCGTTCTAAGCTTCAAAGGTATGAACTTTGGTTATAATTAATTATGAGCTATGAAAGTATGATTAATTACCAACCAAACAAGATCTATTCAGAGACAGATGTCTTGAGAAGAAAAGAAAGAGTGAATATCACTAAGATTGATGGGGAGTGGATAAAGGAATTGGAAAAGTTAGAAATTAAAGAACAGGTTTTGATCCGGGTTCTAGGTGATGCTAATACTCACTTTGTTGCTAGATATCAAAGGTGGTATTAATATAGATGATTGATGTTGACTTCAGTATGGAATGTTGTGAGCATCAAAGTTCATATTGATATCTAATTTGATATTGAAAGGAATATGTCCTAAGTCCAATCATGTATTAGGATTTAGGAATAACTTTTATGTAATCTGTTTTGATTTCATTGATATTAATAAAGACTTGTTTTGTTTTTATTACGGCCTTTATCTATTTAAGTGTTTAAATAAGATATACCATAGTTTAGAGTAAAGCTTTTTATGGATTATGATGAGATCATAATAGTGAGACCTAAAAAGATGATAACTCTGAACTTAAATAGTTCCTAGTCGTAGGATTACTAACTGGTAATTAATAATCCGCAAAGATCGGTACATACTATGCTTGCTTCATTATGAAGGATGTCTGTTCTCATAGACATTTGTGAGGTGACACTATAGCTAGTATGTAGGTGCTTATTATGGAATAAGTTCACTGAACATGACTCGCACAGCTGAACAACTGATGGAGTTCACTCACGTGTCAGCAGTTGTTCACTTAGTGATAGTTGTACAAGTATCCTTAGACTTGAGGTCATCATAGTCATCTTGTGTACACTGAACTATGCTTTGGTTTAGTTCTTAGTCTCCAGGGACAATTATTAGGGCTCTTCTGGGTAAAGGAATTTGTACACGAAGATAGTGTATGATCAATAAAGGATCTACCCCTTCCAGTGAAGGAAGCGAATGTTCAAGGCTGATCCACTTATGCTAGTTCAGGAATCTCTGGCCAGAGTAAATGAAATTAGAAAGGAGTTTCTAATTTGCATAGAACTATGCATAGTAAATGGTAAGCAAGTGATTGAATTAGATAGGCTTGACACGAGATCCATGCCTTATATTTAATCGGGACATTGTAGGGTAGAAGGAGTTTATTGTACGGTAACTATTCACTGACAGGTTCTTGGTATTCTAAGCAGTGAATTCATATTATCCGAATAGTCGCGATATGTTGAGAATCATCACTCACGATGTAGAATAAATGTGATTAATTAATTTATCATATTTAATAAATTAGAGAATTTATATAAATAATGATAAAATAGTTTTATTATTATTTATTTCTACTACCGGCTTAATATTGAACCTACAGGGTCACACCATAAAAAGAGAATGATTTAATGGTAGAGAAATTAATTAATAATGGCTAAATAATTATTTATTTGTGAAATAAATAATTAATTGGCAAATTTAATAATTGATTAAATGAGATTTAATTGAATATAAATTAATTAAGAAAAGTTCTTAATATTATTAATTAAGGATTTAATTTTTGGAAATTAAATCAAGAGAGAGAATTATTTCTAAAGTGTTTAGAAAAGGATTAATAATTAAAAGGTGTTTTAATTATTAATGAGAATAATAAATGGGATAATAATAATAATATTTATGGGAAAATTTCAGCTGAAAATTTTGCCTATAAATACACTATTATAGACCCTATTTTATTCTAACCCCAGAAACCCAAAAGTTTTAGAAAACCAAATTCTCTCCACCTCCTCCTCCTCCTAAAAGTCGTTTTCTTGGTGGATACCGGTGGAGTGCTTCACACTTGAGGAGCAACTGCTAAGGATCTCTGATCGTTGTCTCCGAATTAATTTTAAAAGATTAGATTCGATCCCTCGAATTTTTATTCACGATTTATATGCTTTTATTTGGATTTTGTATGTGTAAAAGTGTTTTTCCATGCCCCCACTGCGTTAAAAATCCAACAATGGTATCAGAGCATAGGTTGTATGCATATAGATCTGTGGTAAAAATTTCAGAATTTTATGTGCTTGTATGAATTAATTACGATTTTTACAAGTTATATTATGGATTAATTTTGTCTGATGAGAAATCATTTCTCAGAATAATTTTGAATGTTGATCTGGGTTCTACAAGTGATGTAGATCGTCTGGGTATTTTTTTCATAATTTTAGGATGGATAGATTTTTTATTATGAATTTTTGAAGTTGTTTCAATTAAAATTCGTAATTAAATAATTATATATATATATATATTGTTTGTATGTATATATCTGTTATCTGCTTGTACTGCTATTGGCTGAATGCACGGAAAGAGAAGTAGGCAGACCAGAACACAGCATGTCAGGCGGATGTCAGGCGCGCAAAATCCGAGGTAAAGGCGGCGACTGACGTAAACAGGTGAAGGACCGCGCGTCGACCACGCGCGCGTGGGGCTCACGCGCTGGCGTGCCACGCGCGGCGCGTTGAAGACACGCGCTGGTGACGTCATGCTGACGTCATGCTGACGTCAGCATAGGGGTTAGGGGCGCGTGAGGCGCGTGGGCGCGCGTGGGGGAGGTCTGACGCGCCTGACAGCGCGTGTGCGCGTGGCGGCGCGTGGGACACCTTCTCGGGGCGCGTGAGAGCGTGTGGGAGCTCAGAATTGGGTGATTTTGGTGCCGTTGGATTCGTCTTTTCGAGACGCTTCTAATGGTATATTATATGATATTTTATGAAATTGTTTCGAACTGTTTATAGTTAATAAAAGTGTTTTTAAGCTGTTTTTAACTGTTTAAATTGCTTTTAAATACTTCATGTGATACATAGAGATGTATATTGCTTAGACGAATGTGCTAGATGATGTAACATGCCTACCTTGATGTTTATTCATGTTTATATATGTGATATATGCTTAGTTTATCATGCGATGATAGATTTAGGTGAACTTGAATGAACATAAGGCGTTTGTTAGACAACCTAGTATAGTGAAATTGTTTCATAACCTTAATAATAATATTATGAATACAATCATGAGATTCTTGTGTTTATGAAACACGTAATTGAATATGAATTTTCGATATGAGAGAAAGGATGATTCTGTCAACAACAGATTTCTATCTGTAAGAAAGGGTTATTAAGTGACGCCTCTTGACAATGCTCCACCCGATCTGGGAATCATCTGATTATTGATTATTGATTTGAAATATTTAATTTAAAAGGAAGAATTTCTTTATAATATGATTATGATTGTAACGTAATATAATCCCTCTAAAATTAAATAATATCAAGTAGTAATTGGCCAATGATACAACGGGCTTGTGTCGGTCATAGCCTTCCAACATGATAGAAAAGTAGTTCTTATTTTTGAATCATTGTCGGTTCGTGCTACAGCCGAGGGCTTTGATTTTGAAATAAGAAATACTTGTCTATTACATAGAGATGTGTACATTGAATAAGAATCTAAAGGTCGGTACGTGCTACAGCCGTGGGCCTTTGGGGACTGATTCAACTGTACGGAATGTTGGGTTAGACTTGACTTAGAATATTGAGTTTTTCGTGCTACAGCCGAAACTCAATTATTCAAGAGGCTAAAGTTTGATTAGGGAATAACATGAGATGTAATTGACAAGAGTTGTCTGCCTATTGAACATTGCATGGCGGTTCGTGCTACAGCCGGGGTTGTGTAATGGAATGTAGGATCCCTATTCCCACTAGCATTTTGAATGCTTAATTTTTCACATAGGGGGTTGAATAAATTAGGAAAACTAGTGGGAGCCACTTATGAATAAAGACCCGATTCATATAGTGTTTTGAAATGAAATCGAATATTTGCTAAGTGTTGTTATGTGTTTATCATTTACAGATTTACTTTGTACGTTATGTCTTCTGCACTATCACTCAGGAGCATACTGGATGCTCACAAATTGACTGGTCCTAATTATGCTGACTGGCTTCGAAACTTGAGAATTGTTCTCAGGATTGAGAAGCTGGAATACGTGATTGACTCACCTAAGCCTACTAAACCTGCTAGTGATGCACATAATGATGAACATGTTGTGTATCGTAGGTGGATAGATGATGCAAATGTTGCTCAATGCATCATGCTAGCTTCCATGAACATTGAGCTACAGAAGCAACATGAGCATATGGATGCTCACACTATCCTCATGCATCTACAAGAGTTGTATGATGTAGCGGGGATGACAGCTCGATATGAGATATCGAAAGAGCTGTTCGGTTGTAGGATGTCTGAGGGATCATCTGTGAATGACCATGTACTTAAGATGATCAATTTGATTGAACGTCTTGGACAACTTGGTTTTGCCATGGATGGGGAGCTGAGCCAAGACTTGGTCTTGCAATCGCTTCCGAGTTCGTTCTCGCAGTTTATTGTGAACTTTCACATGAATAAGTTGGATGTCAGCCTGCCTGAACTCCACAACATGTTGAAGACTGCGGAATCAAATTTTCCCCCTAAGAAGAGTTCTGTTCTTCTAATTGGTGAAGGTTCCAATCCTAAGAAAAGGAAGAGGAACTCTTCCAAGAAGAAGAAAGTAGGTGAGAAAATGCCGGTTCCACCAAAAGCTGAAGACCCCAAGAGCAAAGTTGTTTGCTTTTACTGTAACAAGGTGGGGCACTGGAAGAGGAACTGTAAGGTTTACCTTGCAGAATTGAAGAAGAAGGGTAGTGAGACTACCGCTTCTGATTCAGGTATGTTCATGATAGAAGTGAATATGTCATTTCTACTTGGGTATTCGATACCGCCTGTGGTTCTCATATCTGTAATTTGTTACAGGGACCAAGGAGAAGTAGGACTCTTGAGGAAGAGGAGTTGATTCTACTGATGTGAAATGGAGCAAGAGTTGCTGCTGAAGATGTAGAATCATTTCATTTACATAGGCCTACGGGCAAGACTATTGTTTGAAATAATTGTTATTTTGTTCCCTCGATTGTGAGGAATATTATTCCCATGTTAGACTTGGCTGGATTTTCATTTATTATTGAGAATAATGAATGTTCTATTCTTAGAGATAATATTCTTTATGGACGTGGTGCTTTAAATAATGGTCTGTATATATGTGACATAATTTACTTCAGATTGAACAAACTAATAAAAGAAAAGGGATGATGAAAATCTCACTTTATTGTGGCACTGCAGTCTCCATTTAGTAGACATGGAGAGAGGGCTGCAGATTTGCTAGGATTGGTACACACAAATGTATGTGGACCAATGTCTACGCAATCCATGGGTGGATTTTCATACTTCATTAATTTCATAGATGATAGATCTGGATTCGGATATGTGTTTGATGAAACACAAGTCTGAGGCCTTTGAAAAGTTCAAAGAATATAAGTATGAAGTGGAGAAACAACCAAACATAGTATTATAACTCTTCGATTAGATCGAGGTGGTGAATACTTGAACGAAGAGTTTCTAGATTATCTCAAAGTAAATGGTATAGTCTCCCAGTGGACTCCTCCAGATTGGTATCTGAAAGGAGAAATCGAACTTGGTTAGACATAGTTCGGTCCATGATGAGCTATGCAAATCTTCCAGTATTCCTATGGGGTTATGCATTGGAAACCTCAGCATATTTACTGAATAAGGTGCCTTCCAAAATCTGTTCCTCAGACTTCGTATGAGATATGGAAAGAAAGGAAACCGAGTCTTAAACACGTTAAGATTTGGGGATGTCCAGCTTATGTCAAGTAAGTTGACCCAGATAAGCTGGAATATCGATCCGTAAAATGTAGTTTTGTGGGATATCCTAAAGAGACTTTAGGGTATTACTTTTGCACCGATCATCGGGTGTTTGTCTCCAGACATGCTACCTTCTTGGAAAAAGAGTTTATCCTTGAAGGAAATAGTGGGAGAAAAATTGAACTTGATGAAGTTCAAGAAGCACAAACTACTACGGATCAAGTGGAAACACCTGTTCTGACTGAACAACCTTTTGTGGAACAGCCCATTCATAGATCAGGGAGAGTGTCTCGCCAACCTGAGAGGTAATATGGCCTTGTCATTGAGAATGACAATGAGTTGTCAATCATTTGATGATGACGACCCTGTGACCTATAATGAGGCTATGAGTAGTGTTGACTCAGAGAAATGACATAGTGCCATGAAATCCAGAATGGAATCTACGTATACGGTATACAAAAGATAGATTATAGCAGATGGCCAGGTGGAGACCTATAAGGCCAGGCTTTTGGGAAAAGGATTCAAACAAAGGCAATGGATTGACTTTGATGAAACTTTTTACATGTAGCCCTGTTAAAATCAGTTCGGATTTTGCTTGCGATTAATGTGGTTTAAAGCAAGCTTCTCGTAGATGGAACATCCGTTTTGATGAGACAATCAAAGAGTTTGATTTTATCAAAAACGTGGATGAACCATGCGTCTACAAAAGGGTTAGTGGGAGCGCGATAACATTTCTTGTATTGTATTGAATTAGAGATGACACACATAACAACATAGCAGACCCACTCACAAAGCTACTTTTTGAAAGTCACTTTGATCGTCATAAAGATGAGATGGGTATTAGATACCAGAGTGATTGGCTTTAGTACAAGTGGGAGATTGAAAGGAATATGTCCTAAGTCCAATCATGTATTAGGATTTAGGAATAACTTTTATGTAATCTGTTTTGATTTCATTGATATTAATAAAGACTTGTTTTGTTTTTATTACGGCCTTTATCTATTTAAGTGTTTAAATAAGATATACCATAGTTTAGAGTAAAGCTTTTTATGGATTATGATGAGATCATAATAGTGAGACCTAAAAAGATGATAACTCTGAACTTAAATAGTTCCCGGTCGTAGGATTACTAACTGGTAATTAATAATCCGCAAAGATCGGTACATACTATGCTTGCTTCATTATGAAGGATGTCTGTTCTCATAGACATTTGTGTGGTGACACTATAGCTAGTATGTAGGTGCTTATTATGGAATAAGTTCACTGAACATGACTCGCACAGCTGAACAACTGATGGAGTTCACTCACGTGTCAGCAGTTGTTCACTTAGTGATAGTTGTACAAGTATCCTTAGACTTGAGGTCATCATAGTCATCTTGTGTACACTGAACTATGCTTTGGTTTAGTTCTTAGTCTCCAGGGACAATTATTAGGGCTCTTCTGGGTATAGGAATTTGTACACGAAGATAGTGTATGATCAATAAAGGATCTACCCCTTCCAGTGAAGGAAGCGAATGTTCAAGGTGGATCCACTTATGCTAGTTCAGGAATCTCTGGCCAGAGTAAATGAAATTAGAAAGGAGTTTCTAATTTGCATAGAACTATGCATAGTAAATGGTAAGCAAGTGATTGAATTAGATAGGCTTGACACGAGATCCATGCCTTGTATTTAATCGAGACATTGTAGGGTAGAAGGAGTTTATTGTACGATAACTATTCACTGACAGGTTCTTGGTATTCTAAGCAGTGAATTCATATTATCCGGATAGTCGCGATATGTTGAGAAGCATCACTCACGATGTAGAATAAATGTGATTAATTAATTAATCATATTTAATAAATTAGAGAATTTATATAAATAATGATAAAATAGTTTTATTATTATTTATTTCTACTACCGGCTTAATATTGAACCTACAGGGTCACACCATGAAAAGAGAATGATTTAATGGTGGAGGAATTAATTAATAATGGCTAAATAATTATTTATTTGTGAAATAAATAATTAATTGGCAAATTTAATAATTGATTAAATGAGATTTAATTGATTATAAATTAATTAAGAAAAGTTCTTAATATTATTAATTAAGGATTTAATTTTTGGAAATTAAATCAAGAGAGAGAATTATTTCTAAAGTGTTTAGAAAAGGATGAATAATTAAAAGGTGTTTTAATTATTAATGAGAATAATAAATGGGATAATAATAATAATATTTATGGGAAAATTTCAGCTGAAAATTTTGCCTATAAATACACTATTATAGACCCTATTTTATTCTAACCCCAGAAACCCAAAAGTTTTAGAAAACCAAATTCTCTCCACCTCCTCCTCCTCCTAAAAGTCGTTTTCTTGGTGGATACCGGTGGAGTGCTTCACACTTGAGGAGCAACTGCTAAGGATCTCTGATCGTTGTCTCCGAATTAATTTTAAAAGGTTAGATTCGATCCCTCGAATTTTTATTCACGATTTATATGCTTTTATTTGGATTTTGTATGTGTAAAAGTGTTTTTCCATGCCCCCGCTACGTTAAAAATCCAACAGATATGACAACAAAATAAGTATTAGTACCAAGAGTTCGGTTTTAAATAAAGTTATGATTCATTCCATTCCAAACTAATATTTCCTTTCAGATAGTAAGGGATTCTCACTCGATGAATATACTTGATAGTGATTGAAAAGAAATTGAAGTATACTACAAAGTGGTGAGTTAAATGGAATTGTCGAGATTTTCCTTTAATTTTTAGTTTTAAATAGATTTAGAACATTTCAAAGCATCAGACGCCATGGGTTCAGTATATCGGGCGCAGACAGATTGAAAGTACAAGAGACCGACTAAAAGTTCTCGAATACGATTGAAAATGATTATAGGCCAGACTAACCAAATAGAAGGAGACGCGAAAAGTCAAGTAGAACAGTCAGGGAAAATGGAAGGTACATAGACACAAATTATTAAAATTAGAAAGAGAAGCAGATTAGTATAAATTAAGTTAGTCCATCGAGACAATGGGATAGATAGAACGATTACAAATGGGTTGTCCCTGTTGTTACAGACATAACGAGTTCATAAGATGTTCACATGTATATGACTAAGAAGGGTAATTTAGCTCCCTACGTATAAAATGAAGGTTGAATCAGGTTACGTGAGTAACTGACAGATTTAATGTCGGTAAGAGACCGATGAGTTGTGATTACAGTGATGAGACCCGAGGAATTATAGGATAGTGTAACACCCCCAAATCCGGGGTCGGGGATCCGGGTTGTCACGAGTTCTATTTCCCTTAATAACACCCAATCTTAACAAACAATCAACTACTCTGTACTGTGACCCCACAATAAACACACACACCACAAGTTATAGTCTCAGAGATGAATATCCAAAAATAACACGAGTCATTTTATTCCACAATTATATGCCATTACACCTTAAAAGGGTTTCTGAATAAATTCACATATTTTTGCCATTATTACAATTCATAAAGATACATAAGTTTGGTACATCAAGAGTTGAAATCCTAGCCTATTGGTAGTTCCTACCTCAGCTACATCAACATCAACGCCTATAGGAAACTGCGGAACGTTTCCTATCCGCTCGCGAATTGGGAGCTTGGTCCTGTTCATCTTGTCTATCTGATGTTGTGTGATGAAAGAAGACAGCAAGGGCGAGCAACAAGCCCACCAAAATAATATGTATAATAATTAATAATATATGAGCATTTTCATAGTACACATGAAAGTCTTGGTCAAGAAGAAATGAACCAAGCTGATATCTTAACGCGACCAAGTAGCAAAATATTCAGTATATATATATACTTTTCACAATCTTTGAAATCCTCTGACATGTATAATATACACAGAGTTCCCGTTTATAACTGTATAAAATATCGTTACAAGGTGATCTCATATATCTAACCTTGTCTCAACGTTTTTTCGAAAATCTTTGACATGCACAAGATAATCATTTACTAGATATAAGTTTAAAAGATGAAGTTACAAGATACTCCAATATACTTATATCTTTCCGAATACTACTTGAACTACCACCGTTCAAGTTATAATCAGTTTCAAAAGTTCATCACCCAGATGAGACTACAAGATAAGACTTGAATAGATTCGATCTTTGAAATATTATTGAATGAAATGAAGTTACGAGATACTTCATTAAGTCCTGATATATATCCATATATATCTCTTATACATTTCCTGAAAACCTCTGTCATGTAAGGTATGAACAGAGTTGCAATATCCAATGAATTTGGAAAGAAAAGAATTTTGGCATAAACCCGATATCTTGCTGATCAGGCAAAGATACCAATAAGTAACCTTTTCTACTGTAGATGGATGAATTCCTCACCGGTCATCACCCAGGCCGCATTAGGATCTCGCGCTAGACCGTTACCCAACCACTCACGCGTGGATGGACTGTCACCCAGCCTCTTACACCTTCATAGACCGTACCCCGGCCTGTCGCTTATGCCGACTCGATTAGATGGACTTACTTCCCGAACGTTGGGCAAGTAATCAAATTGTTTTCTCAAAACAGCAACCTCATTGCGAATATAAAATACACCACAGAGCCGGATCCCTAAGATTTTGAGCGAGTATTTAAATCCCCTTCGAAAGGAAGATCTTAAATATAAAAATGAGTTTTGGGATCCGCTCTAACTTTTAAAATTCAATTTGAAGACTCGAAAACATTTTTAAGAATGTTTGGAGTAATGCTGATTTAATGAAATAAATTAGTCCCGATATATTAGAAAATATTTGAATATTATTATTTAAATAATATTCCTAAATGGATAAACCTTATAAAAATAATTGAAGTAAAAGTTTTAAAACTCATACTTGAAATGAATAATAAATAACCGAAGATATACTTATACGAAAGTACGATCTTTATTTGAATAATCGAAAATAAGTTTGAATATCGAAACATATTCTTTAATAAAATAAAGAATATTATTTAATAATTAAGCGGAGTCATAAGTCCTCGATTGAATATTCAAAATAATATTCATTAAATAAAATAAACGGAGTCTTAAGTCCTCGAATGAATATTCAAAATAATATTCATTAAATAAAATAAACGGAGTCATAAGTCCTCGAATGAATATTCAAAATAATATTCATTAAATAAAATAAATTTATCGAATAAACCTTATTCGATTAATAGTTTTGAAAACTATATCCACATATATATATAAATATATATATATATATATATAATATACTCGGGAACATCGACACCCGGTTTTAGAAAATGTTCACCTTTGGGTCCCCTATACTCAGGGTATACGCAACTACTGCTTATCTCTAGCATAGGTATTATGCAACTAATAAGCATTTGAATCAACAGATATATATCAAGATTATAAAACAGACATGCATATATATACCATATCAGCATGCTTTAATATATCACAAAATTTGCTAACTAAGCAACATGCATCTATCACAAGATAATGCATATACATATATACATCACAACAACAATATAACGGGTAGAAAACTTGCCTGAACAACTGGGGGTGACAAAATGGCTTGGGACGAGTCTGGTAACCTATAAACAACATATAAGTTGGAATTAAACCAAAGTCGCTTATGAATCTATACTTTAACCAATTAGACTCTAACACTCGCTTTGCGCTCAACGATTCCCTTAAGTCGCTCGAGTACCCTCGGCTCCACCATTTTTTATAAATTAACCATTAAGGGTTTTAAGGCGATTCTTTCGCGAGTACCTTACCAACTGCCTAATCCACTCAACATAATTGTTTCATATCCCAATTAGTCATTTAAGGTCCTTAACCAAGGTTTCAAAATAAGGCGAGGGGAAATGGTTCGTTCACGAAACGCCGTTACTTAAAACGGTCGTTTCTCCAAAACCGTACATCGGATTCAAACGAACCACATATCAAAACGAAGCTCGTAACATGAACCATCTAATCATGGCAGTGATCAAAACCTAAAAGTGAGTTCATGGGTCCTGATGTTAAGAATAAAAATAGTCTAAAGTAAATCGGGCATTACGACGGCTATGTTTACGCGATTACCAATTTTTATTCTACTCCAAAACAACCACCAATCAACCACAATTTATTCATACAACCAAAATTCCATCCATATCATACTACAACAGCCCCAACACCTCAAGTTCTCCAATTTATATTATTCTCAAACATGAATTAAAACTATACTTAAGTTCATTAATCAATAATCCAAGAATTACAACTCCAACTCATTACAAAACCAACCACACTCTAAGTCTACAAGAATCATGCTTCTCATGAACCATAACAACAAAACTAAACCTAATAATCAAAGTAAAGTTAGGGTTTGGAGGGGTTATACCTTCCTTGGAGAGTGGAGAATCAAGTAATTAGCTTGGAATCACCCTTAAAAGTCCTTATCCAAGCTTAATCTAAACAAAAACTCAAGAACACAAATTTAAGTTCTTGAAAAACACTATTCACCCTCTTCTTCCGTGATTTTTAGGAAGAGATTGTGAATGAATTTGAAGCTCAAACTTATAGGATAGCTATATCTATGCATAAGGAACCTTGGATAATTACCTCATGATTTAACAAAGCTTGGATCTTGGTTTTGGATTTTTCTTTCCTTTGAAAATGAAAAGAGGTCGAGAGCTTCTTCTTGAATAATGAAGTCAACTTTGTGTTTTGTGATTTGTGATTTGTTTTTCTTGGTTGTTTTATTTTGTTTTGCTTAATTACTTTTTAACCATGGAAACTTTTGCATGGCCAAGAATCGACCAACACACTTCCTTTTTGTCATGCTTATGTCACCTTGTTATGTCATCCTCCCACACTTGTCCTCTTCTTATTGGTTTGATGACATCCTCCTCACTAACCTCTTTGATTAGCTTCTAATTACTTGGCTAATTACCGCTGATCTGTTATACGGTTCGCTTAACTTTCGTTTTCGTTTATCGTTTGAGTGATCATACCCGGGATCTTATTACTTGGGTTTCCTTAACCTTTCTCAATACATTATATTCCTTTTATAATCCTCTCTTATAATCCTTGAATTTAAATCCTTTTTATCCTGTTACCTTATACTCAATTCTTTCGGTATCTGGTGGATTTTTGGGAAAAATCAAAGTGTTTGAATTTGGATTCTGACGATCTTTACATACACTTATATATCATATAGAGTGCTAATAAGATCTCAGAATATCAATAAAAGAACCCCTACATAGTGTGGTATGAAAAGTTTTCTTATTCAGCATAATCAACAAAATCACTATTCATAAGGGTTTCAAAAATTCCAAAAATTGGGGTTATTACAGTCTCCCCTCCTTAAAAGGATTCCGTCCCGGAATCAGATAGAAAATGAATAGGGATACTTTCTTAGCATTGCACTTTCTAACTCTCAAGTAAATTTTCCCACATCTTGGTTCTTCCATCAACTCTGACTAGTTTGATAACCCTTCTCCTAAGCACTTGTTCCTTTTCAATCCATAACCCTTCCTGGTTGCTCCATATAAGTTATATTTGGTTACATGTATAGGCGCTCATATGCCCCTATTTATCTGGCATCCGAATTACACTTCCGTAACATTGATACGTGAAACACGTTATTACTTGCTACATATTCGGGGGTAGGGCTAGCTCATATGCTAACTTCCCAATACGTCTTAATATATCCAAGGGTCCAACAATTTGTGGACTTAGCTTTCCTTTCTTTCCGAACCTCATCAATCCTTTCCAAGGGGTACCTATAACATTAATAGGTCCCCTATTTCATACTTTTTGTCCTTTCGAGTCAAATCAGCATACCTCTTATGTCCATCTTGGGTTACTACCAGCCGTCCTCTGATTAGATCTATTATATCCCTGGTCTTTTGGACTACTGCGGGTCCGAGCATCTTGCACTCTACAACTTCATCCTAACAGAAGGGAGATCGACATTGTCTTCCCTTAAGGATCTCATACGGCGACATCTCGATAATGACATATGATCTAATGTCGTGAGAAAACTCAATCCGCGTTAAGTGATCATTCCAAATTGTTCGTAATCGCTACTACCTTCCGTCCCTAATATTATACTGGTTATATTTTTGCTTGCTAGCGTTCTATAACCTTTTAATAATCACGTCAACCTTAGTATCACGAATGTGTTTCCATTCTGAATACCACCATAACTTTACTACTCCTTTTTCAGCTGTTTCTATTTTCCAAAATTTGATCAATCATATAGAAGCAAAGGAATTTGTTGAGAGATCACTATGATCATGAACACTTGTTCTATTGCATAGTTAGTACAGAAGGTGGCCAGCCTTTAGTACTTGACAAGCAATTAAACAACATGTGGTATCCTACTAGGCTTCTATCACACAGATAGATAGTCATTCGACAATACCTCCCCTTCTGGAAGGGTTGTTCTTCTCAGCTTACATGAAATGGAAAGAAGAGAAAAGAACGAACTGAAGATAATTGTATGTATGTAAAAAAATTTATTGCCATAAAATATCTGGCTTGGAATCTACCTCTGAACTATAGAGGTTTGTTATAGGAGAACAAAACATATATGTATTTATATCAACATCAAGTATTATAGCATCATATTTCACATGCCTAAATATTTTTGCTATTCCGTCCATCATTCTATGGACCCATGCTCTTCCTCGAGCTTATACACAATAACCTTTGAAACTCCCTCGATATCAAAAATCGAATCTGGGATCTCATTCTAGACATCATCGTTACTAGAATTCTATGCTTGCATCGCAACCTTCCTCGTATAGTAATACGACTCTCTATTGATAAGAAGGAATAAATATTCAATAGGTAAATAATCGACCTAGTTTTTCTATCAAAGATAACTTATACGTCAACACGACCCGATTAGTGGTACTCAATCTCAACATCCATTCCAATACAACTTCCACGGTTGTAATCAGCTCATTATTCGCAGAATCATTGCTGCATTACTATGGTCCACCACTGACCTACTGTCGTCATTCACTTTCCATGAAATCTTAGCATCTAACCATACGGAGTCCATACATGTCGTATAGAATTCTTCTAAGGAGTTAACATAATCACCATTCATAATTCATGAAGAACACTCCAAATTCTGACGTACTTTCATGACATGAAGCAGATAAAATTGCAGAAGAGTTTCAATCAAAGCAATTATAGCAGGTTAATACCATTCTTAATCATATGCCTTAAATAGAAGACTTAACTCAAAGGTTCGTCTAGTCCTTTTTGAAATATGGTCCTGGCTTATCTCAAGATAGTACCTTCTGAGATAGATAGCCCGCTCATGGCAATTACACAAATTAAACCTTTACCAACTACTATTACGGTTGGGTATTGCACAGTCATCAGAAGGAATGTCAATCTTCCAAACCATAATACAACCTTCACAGCTTTAACCATCATCACTGTATTCCTTTGGCACAAGCGCCTATAATTATCCTCTTACCTTTAAAGTGTCGGCCACCTCTTTGGCCTTTCCTGATAGTAAAATTTCCTTACAGTCAATGTCATTTTAACCACCTCCAAATAAATTTTTTACCTCATTTCAATCACTGCTTATGTGAAGATGTTTTCCTTAAAATCTGATGAGTAAAAAAAATATCACCATTTTTCCATAAGTTATTGCCTCAGTCTTTAGAGGTTAATCACTGTCACGACTGACTCTCAATCATACTTAGAACATCTTTTATCTTAGGTCCTAATTTCCCTGAACAATTTCGACCTTTACTGGTTCGATCCATACTTTCTCGTGGTTTAACACGTGCCCCACTTGGCATCATTATAATTACGTCATATTTCCTTTATCAACATTTCTATTTTTGAGAATTTTGAATATTACATTTCTCCTTGTAAAACCTCTAAGGTTATCCTTGAATTGTTCCTCCTGTATTCCCTAGATACAGGGCATATCAAGATACCATTTATTAATACCAGAATCATTGTCTATATACTTCTGAAAAATTTCTCCACTGATCCTTAAAGGTTGTTATTACCTTAATCCTTTCCAATTCATACTGTTAAAACTCATACTATCCCTATTAAGGGTGAAATGCCAACCTTTATGCATTCCCCTAGGATTCATTTTAAGTTACCGATGTTCTATCCTTAATTCCACCTTTAAAAAGGTACATGCATCCTTCCATAGATAAATCAAGTCATATATCCCTGATAAGGGTGTCTTATTCAATCATTCCCACCTCGATAGTATATGCCGAATTTCACAATAACATCTGTATTCAAAATGAGGTCAATCAATATGGCCTCCAAAAGATAACAACAGTTATCCGCTTTTCTTGCCTAAATTGGGTAACGATAACAAGGATGTTCTGGAAGATATTGGTCGTGTTCAACGTGAACTTCTTCTTAATAATTCCTTATTTACTTTTGTTGTTTATCTCAACAGTCATCTCAATGTTGGGATATCTTTCATACCTGGCGTCTCTCTTTCTGGGTATCAAGCCACCGGTCTTACACTTCACATTCTTGAAGGTCACTTCCTTCATCCAATTTTCCTAATTTCTTACTTCCTTGTCTCCTCAGTCTATCCGCGTCTCATTATTTATCCTTCGAACTATCTCAAGGTTTCCTCGAATCCTCCCAACTTACAAGGGATAAAATATATGTATCTCTTATTCCTTCAATCATCAACTTTAACTCATGGTGAATCACCCTCATCCTGACGATTACATACTTTTCTATTTCTATTGCTATGAGTCTTTAGGGTTTCCTCATACCCAACACCCTTATCATTCCTCAAACTCTATTGCCTTTATATTCCTTTCCACTTCAGTTTCTTTTTATTTTCCTTTCTCTTATCATTATTTCATGAACCAACACAACATAAGCATTGATTTCAAACATCCCGTCATTCTGGATTTGTGTCCTCAGAACGAATCTTGACAACTTTTACAACTTAGATTCATAATTCATCATACTCGCCTGCCTTTGTTCTGGCTCTAAAGTTTTTACACTATCTCTCTATCTTCCTTAGCCTTCCACCAGCGGGTGGTCTCTCTCTTAGGAGGGTAAGTGATAAAAACAGTCTTTTGTGATTCGTCAATCATTTAGAATCTCAAATGATTCCTCTATTTCCTTTAGTCAGGCTCTTGCCTCGGCTAGCTCAGCTTGTTCCTTGGAACTCTGAGAGCTTAGCGACTTAAAGGTCCTGAAAGAATTTCCCACCGCATTGCTTCCTCAGGGTGGTGGTTAGGGATAAAAGTATAAGTTTTGTTTAGGCAGGTCCATGAATTGCCGTATAGGAGTACTGTCTCGGGTCTCCTTTCCTTACTCGACTTCTGTTTCCTTAGTCTGAACGTTCCCTCCTCCTCCCCATAATCGGGGTCATCCTACATGTTTAAATCCTCATTTTCCACTTCATTATGTTATGGGTTCCTTCTATCTTGATGGCGACCTCCCTGACTATCACATTCAGGGTTTGCTCTAAATCTTATTCCTCAAACTAGCTTTCATCTAAGATCTCATCTTTAAGCACTTGAACATTTGGAACCCAAATTCTGTAGGAATACCTCATTATTCCCTTATCATCTTTCTCGGTATTAATCTTTTATCTAATTGGCTCTCTGCCTTCATTCATCACTTTTTCTGGCACAATATGTACTTTTCCGATAATTCGGAATGTATTGTAATCTCAAACAGCTTTTCGGTACCGGCTCCGGTTACCTTCACTTCTATTTCCATTTTCTCAAAATCTCTTATAAACTCTCCCAAAGACATTATCATCTTGAGTCTCTCCTTTTTACTAAGGGCATCAGCCACCACATTGGCTTTCCCCGAATGATAAAGAATCTCCCAATCATAATTCTTGATTAGCTCTAACCGCCTCCTCTGGCGTATGTTGAGCTCTTTCTACGGGAAAATGTACTAGAGCACTTATGGCTTTGGTAAATCTCGCACTTCTCTCCATACAAGTAGTGCCTCCAATCTTTAGGGCAAAACTATTTCCACGAGCCCAAGCTCATGGGTGGGGATATCGAATTTTATATTCCCTTAATTTTCTTGACGCGTACGCAAGTACCTTGTTGTGCTGTATAAGAGCACCCTAATTCCTTATGCGAAGCGTCAATACAAATCACAAAATCTCCTTTTTCCATCCGGCAATGCCAATATAGGGGCCATCACCAATATTTGCTTCAGTTCTTGAAAACTGTTCTCGCATTTCTCTGTCCATTCAAACTTCTCAGTCTTAGGAGTAAGCCGCGTTAAAGGGCTACTATCTTTACAAACTTGAACGCACCTCCGGTAGTGACCGGCCAATCCTACCTCTGGTAGTCGCCCTAACCATAGTCATCAATTCCTCAGTGGTCCTTTATTCATTCTTGTCAGGATCCTCCACGGGATTCTTCTCAGCAACAATCCCTTCTAGGACAACATTCTCAACCGCTACATCCTCAATATGAACATCATCCGGTCCTGCATTAGGACGCTCTATCGGATCCACAATCTGATCTCCAATAAGTAATAAAACATCATCGCGTTGATGCTCCTCAACCTCAGGGTTCGGAGTCCCGCTACCATATACGATAACGAACTACGCTTCTATCACGATATTTATAAGGGTTCCCATAAGGGTTTTAACTGTCAGTACTACGTTAGGTAGCCCGACTATGAACTTGGCAAGAGTTCTTATTATCTTAGTGAACTTATTATCTTAACGTCACATTATCTCTGAGGTTTATAACGCTTAGCTCTGATACCATTTCTGTAACACCCCCAAATCCGGGGTCGGGGATCCGGGTTGTCACGAGTTCCATTTCCCTTAATAACACCCAATCTTAATAAATAATCAACTACTCTGTACTGTGACCCCACAATAAACACACACACCACAAGTTATAGTCTCAGAGATGAATATCCAAAAATAACACGAGTCATTTTATTCCACAATTATATGCCATTACACCTTAAAAGGGTTTCTGAATAAATTTACATATCTTTGCCATTATTACAATTCATAAAGATACATAAGTTTGGTACATCAAGAGTTGAAAGCCTAGCCTATTGGTAGTTCCTACCTCAGCTACAGCGACATCAACGCCTATAGGAAACTGCGGAACGTTTCCTATCCGCTCGCGAATTGGGAGCTTGGTCCTGTTCATCTTGTCTATCTGATGTTGTGTGATGAAAGAAGAAAGCAAGGGTGAGCAACAAGCCCACTAAAAAAATATGTATAATAATTAACAATATATGAGCATTCTCATAGTACACATGAAAGTCTTGGTCAAGAAGAAATGAACCAAGCTGATATCTTAACGTGACCAAGTCGCAAAATATTCAGTATATATATACATATATACTTTTCACAATCTTTGAAATCCTCTGACATGTATAATATACACAGAGTTCCCGTTTATAACTGTATAAAATATTGTTGCAAGGTGATCTCATATATCTAACCTTGTCTCAACGTTTTTCCGAAAATCTTTGACATGCACAAGATAATCATTTACTAGATATAGGTTTAAAAGATGAAGTTACAAGATACTCCAATATACTTATATCTTTCCGAATACTACTTGAACTATCACCGTTCAAGTTATAATTAGTTTCAAAAGTTCATCACCCAGATGAGACTACAAGATAAGACTTGAATAGATTCGATCTTTGAAATATTATTGAATGAAATGAAGTTACGAGATACTTCATTAAGTCCCGATATATATCCATATATATCTCTCATACATTTCCTGAAAACCTCTGTCATGTAAGGTATGAACAGAGTTGCAATATCCAATGAATTTGGAAAGAAAAGAATTTTGGCATAAACCCGATATCTTGCGGATCAGGCAAAGATACCAATAAGTAACCTTTTCTACTGTAGATGGATGAATTCCTCGCCGGTCATCACCCAGGCCGCATTAGGACCTCGCGCTAGACCGTTACCCAGCCACTCACGCGTGGATGGACTGTCACCCAGCCTCTTACACCTTCATAGACCGTACCCCGGCCTGTCGCTTATGCCGACTCGATTAGATGGACTTACTTCCCGAATGTTGGGCAAGTAATCAAATTGTTTTCTCAAAACAGCAACCTCGTTGCGAATATAAAATACACCACATAGCCGGATCCCTAATATTTTGAGCGAGTATTTAAATCCCCTTCGAAAGGAAGATCTTAAATATAAAAATGAGTTTTGGGATCCGCTCTAACTTTTAAAATTCAATTTGAAGACTCGAAAACATTTTTAAGAATGTTTGGAGTAATGCTGATTTAATGAAATAAATTAGTCCCGATATATTAGAAAATATTTGAATATTATTATTTAAATAATATTCCTAAAAGGATAATCCTTATAAAAATAATTGAAGTAAAAGTTTTAGAACTCATACTTGAAATGAATAATAAATAACCGAAGATATACATATACGAAAGTACGATCTTTATTTGAATAATCGAAAATAAGTTTGAATATCGAAACATATTCTTTAATAAAATAAAGAATATTATTTAATAATTAAGCGGAGTCATAAGTCCTCGAATGAATATTCAAAATAATATTCATTAAATAAAATAAACGGAGTCTTAAGTCCTCGAATGAATATTCAAAATAATATTCATTAAATAAAATAAACGGAGTCATAAGTCCTCGAATGAATATTCAAAATAATATTCATTAAATAAAATAAATTTATCGAATAAACCTTATTCGATTAATAGTTTTGAAAACTATATCCATATATATATATAAATATATATATATATATATAATATACTCGGGAACATCGATACCCGGTTTTAGAAAATGTTCACCTTTGGGTCCCCTATACTCAGGGTATACGCAACTACTGCTTATCTCTAGCATAGGTATTATGCAACTAATAAGCATTTGAATCAACAGATATATATCAAGATTATAAAATAGACATGCATATATATACCATATCAGCATGCTTCAATATATCACAAAATTTGCTAATTAACAAACTTGCATCTATCACAAGATAATGCATATACATATATACATCACAACAACAGTATAACGGGTAGAAAACTTGCCTGAGCAACTGGGGGTGACAAAATGGCTTGGGACGAGTCTGGTAACCTATAAACAATATATAAGTTGGAATTAAACCAAAGTCGCTTATGAATCTATACTTTAACCAATTAGACTCTAACACTCGCTTTGCGCTCAACGATTCCCTTAAGTTGCTCGAGTACCCTCGGCTCCACCATTTTTAATAAATTAGCCATTAAGGGTTTTAAGGAGATTCTTTCACGAGTACCTTACCAACTGCCTAATCCACTTAACATAATTGTTTCATGTCCCAATTAGTCATTTAAGGTCCTTAACCAAGGTTTCAAAGTAAGGCGAGGGGAAATGGTTCGTTCGCGAAACGCCGTTACTTAAAATGGTCGTTTCTCCTAAACCGTACATCGGATTTAAACGAACCACATATCAAAACGAAGCTCGTAACATGAACTATCTAATCATGGCAGTGGTCAAAACCTAACAGTGAGTTCATGGGTCCTGATGTTAAGAACAAAAACAGTCTAAAGTAAATCGGGCATTACGACGGCTATGTTTAATCGATTACCAATTTTTATTTTACTCCAAACCAACCACCAATCAACCACAATTCATTCATACAACCAAAATCCATCCATATCATACTAAAACAGCCCCAACACCTCAAGTTCTCCAATTTATATTATTCTCAAACATGAATTAAAACTATACTTAAGTTCATTAATCAATAATCCAAGAATTACAACTCCAACTCATTACAAAACCAACCACACTCTAAGTCTACAAGAATCATGCTTCTCATGAACCATAACAACAAAACTAAACCTAATAATCAAAGTAAAGTTAGGGTTTGGAGGGGTTATACCTTCCTTGGAGAGTGGAGAATCAAGTAATTAGCTTGGAATCACCCTTAAAAGTCCTTATCCAAGCTTAATCTAAACAAAAACTCAAGAACAAAAATTTAAGTTCTTGAAAAACACTATTCACCCTCTTCTTGCATGATTTTTAGGAAGTGATTGTGAATGAATTTGAAGCTCAAACTTATAGGATAGATATATCTATGCATAAGGAACCTTGGATAATTACCTCATGATTTAACAAAGCTTGGATCTTGGTTTTGGATTTTTCTTTCCTTTGAAAATGAAAAGAGGCCGAGAGCTTCTTCTTGAATAATGAAGTCAACTTTGTGTTTTGTGATTTGTTTTGCTTGGTTGTTTTGTTTTGTTTTGCTTAATTACCTTTTAACCATGGAAACTTTTGCATGGCCAAGAATCGACCAACAACACACTTCCTTTTTGTCATGCTTATGTCACCTTGTTATGTGTCATCCTCCCACACTTGTCCTCTTCTTATTGGTTTGATGACATCCTCCTCACTAACATCTTTGATTAGCTTCTAATTACTTGGCTAATGACCGCTGATCTGTTATACGGTTCACTTAACTTTCGTTTTCGTTTATCGTTTGAGTGATCATACCCGGGATCTTATTACTTGGGTTTCCTTAACCTTTCTCAATACATTATATTCCTTTTATGAGCCTCTCTTATAATCCTTGAATTTAAATCCTTTTTATCCTGTTACCTTATACTCAATTCTTTCGGTATCTGGTGGATTTTCGGGAAAAATCAAAGTGTTTGAATTTGGATTCTGACGATCTTTACATACACTTATATATCATATAGAGTGCTAATAAGATCTCAGAATATCAATAAAAGAACCCCTACATAGTGTGGTATGAAAAGTTTTCTTATTCAGCATAATCAGCAAAATCACTATTCATAAGGGTTTCAAAAATTTCAAAAATTGGGGTTATTACAGAAAGGTACTTGGAAAATATCATAGTTAACGTCAGAAAGCAAATACGCCCTGGCCTCAGTGCATCATCTACAAATGAAGAAGAAGATTACAGGAACGGTTAAAGAGCCTCGAATGCGATGGGAAGCGATTACAAATTAGGTTATTAGAACGAAGAAACATATGAGGACGAGGTTCAACACCGAGTAACAGTTGGAAACGCACATAAGCACCAGTTACTAGAATCAGAAAGAAAAAGAGAATTAAGATGTGTTATGCTGGTCCCTCCTAGATAGTAAGATAAACAGGATAAATAGAAGTGAATTGGCTTCACCGCTACCCGTATAGCGAATTTATAGGGCGTTTATATGTATATATCCAGAAGGAGTAAGTTAGCTCCATTATATATAAAATGGAGATTTGAATTGAGTTATACAAGTAACAAATAGAATATGACGTTAGCAAGAGGCTATTAAGGAAAGATTGACATTATACGTTAAGTTATGAAAAATTATAAAGAGAGATTCACATGAGAAATGAAAGTGATATACTTGAAAAGTATCAGTATTAATCCTTAGTGTGATTCTGAGGACATAATCCTTTTAAGGGGGAAGGACGTAACATCCGGGGAAATATTGTGTAATTATTTGTATCAATATATGATTATTATGTGAATATTATATGAATTTTTTGATGAATTATCTGATAATTGATAATAATATTTGGATGTTTGTATATAATCAAATGTGAGTATGTTAAATTTAATATGTCTAGAATAAAATATAGATAATTAAGATATTTTTCTGGTAATTTATGGAGTGTTATATGATTTTATATGATTTATGAATTTATTAATTATTTTCTGAATAATTATAAAATTATTTTATAAAGCCGGGAATCGTCCGACTTCAACCGTTTTTACCTTTTTACAACCTGAAACTCTCCCGAAAACTCCTATATAACTTAATCTGGTAATTCCGGACATTTTCCGTGTTTTGACTTTTTCAATCCGGATTACGGTTTGACCAGTGCGCGGCCCGACGCAAGATTTTCGATACAATAATCATTTCGATAAATGAATAAAACCCGTATTCTCAAAAGACGAGATAATATTACATTATTTACATATAAAGTGTTTTATAAAAGCCCGGTTGGGATAATTATCCAAAACTGATATCAAATCGGATCGTTATTGTAGTTACTTAGCGGCTAAGCAACTAATTTATAGATCCAAAACGATCCAGAACGAACCAATATTCTGTAAATATAAATAGCATATTTCTTAATTTATTTTATTTGTTTATTCATTTGCAACCAGTAAAAATATAGTAATTACAGAGAAAAACCTTAAAAAGATACATTCTTGAGAATCAAACGCACGAACGAAGGCGTTACCAAACTCCGATTCAAGCGTGTAATATATCAAAACGAAGCTCTCGAAATATAGAATAATAATCAATCATCAAATCAAATCAAGAAATCTCAGGTAATCCTCTGTCTAATTGTTTTAATTCGAATTTATTATGAATTTAAATATGAAAAATTGTTCTTGATGTTTTTGATATGGTTTGATGCCATAATCATGTAGAGAATAATTTTATGATCATTTTGGTATATAATATGTTTGATTTTGAGCTTCACATCATATAGAAACGGGTGTTTGATTTTCGAAAATTAAAATTAGGGTTCTTGGGTTGAATGTTCTTAATTAAAAATTGGGGAATTTTGATTCTGGGGTTATTGGATGAAATTGATGATTGGGATAGCTGTATCTTATCATTTGCAATCAATTCCCATATTTATTTGAATAAAACAATTTCAGGTTCGATGGAACCGCGTTTTTGTTTCTTTTTTTATTTTGTTTTTATTTCGATTTTTACGAATTTTAGATATTTTTGTAGCGGATTTGGTTGATGTAAATAGATCACACGATTCCTGAACTTCGATCTCGTATATAAAACGTGTTGTTTGGTTGAGGAATCATTTATTTCGATATATCGCCGAATTCCGAGCTCGATGCCGGAAAAAATGGCGAAGTGGCCGGATTTCTGATTTGTCGATCGAATGATGTCGTGTTTGCTTGGAACAGAGTGCATGATGGTGTTCTATGTTACTGGGATCAAGAAACCATGAGCATCGAGGTATTTGGGTGCAGAACGGGGGTTCGCCGGACCTCCCTACTGGCCGGAATCTGCAGAAAATTTCGTCAGGTTTAGGTCGTTCTTGGCGACCCGTTTCCCCGACCCGTTCACCCGATCCTGACCCATATTCAAAACCCGGTTTTAATCCTCAAAACACTAATTTCCAAATCAGATTTATGTTTATGCATTTTCTTTTTTATTAATTAATTCAAAATTCAATTCTTTTAATTTTAAAAATTCCAAAATTCATTACTTATTATTCTAAAAATTATTTTTATTCTAAAATAAATCCTAATTAATTAATTAATTAATTAATTAATTTTAGTTGATAATTAATTATTTAATTAGTCAATTAATTTAAATGTTAATTGATTAATTAATTTAATTAGTTATTAATTAATTTTAATTGATTATTTAATTAGATTTAATTATTTATTTTTAATTTAAAAAAGTTCTAAAAAATAGTTCGAGCTTTAAAATATTATTTTAAATTATCTTCAAGACTCGATAATTATTATAGAATTATTATAAAGACATATTCGGGTATTCAAACCCCATTATTTAATTATAAAATGATTCAGAAACTCATTTTAATTCCGAAAAATGTTCAAAAATTCATAATAAATCAACCGTTCGTCCGTTTAATACAAAACGAACGCCTCTAGACTCAGAAAAATATTTTACTTCCATTAAAAATATTTTCGAGAACTAAATTCTTTTATATCTAAAGGTCGTTTGTTTTATGAATCATTGTGAGTCGATTATTTATCGATAAAATACTCTTTTTTACCCGATTTCAATTCTAAACGCATCGAGACCTATCTTTTGACGATTCACCGTATATGTTGCATGAATTATGTGACTATGTGTTATATGAATAACATGATTATGTGACTTATGTATATGTGTTATGTGAATTGTGAGTCAACATGTCTTTTAAACGTTATCTGAATAAGATGTGATCCTTATCTGTTATTATTGGGCGGGTAGATGATAAGGATAAGTGTATAGACTAGACAATTATATATTGTCAGTTCATTGAATAGTATTATTTCTGATAGATTCGCATAGTGCGGGATATTCAAAGCTAGATAGAGATTGTAGATGTAAAGCCTCATTGCATGTAGTAATGAAACGAGTGGATTTAGAATAAAGATAAACCTAATAAGGTAAATGATAAGAAAGGTTAAGTAGCCTGTCAAGGGAAATATAGATGCAACAGGACTGAGTGATATGGCAGCCATTTAAAGATTAGAGGATGATCAATTGAGGCAAGTATTCCTAACCTTTCTCCTAAAAAACTGCAAATATTTATTCGCTCATATTCTAAGTTCAGAAGAGTTAACTGTTTTATATTTCGCTGCAATTACTCTTATTATGCCAGTTCTTTTCATTATTGTTCCTATAATTCGATGGCTCTCTTGAGAAAATACCCATTCTTTCGGGTTATTTGCGAACCCTGAGTTGGGATGTTTTTAGATCAAAATGATTTGACATTAAAATACTTTACGGGCTGGATGGTTATTATGAGGACCAGTGATGAGTTGGATCCTATGGGTCGGGGATGGACCGGACCCTTGGCCATAGTGCCTCGGTACCCCATATGTTGGTTGGGTCTATGCAGTTGGGTATAGATCCGCACTGTATCCTGACTGATCAGCAGGTTATAGTGCATATGTTGGTTTCTAGTGTCCAGTCTAATTTATTGTTGATCGCCATTAACGGCACTCATTTCCGAATAGTTCATAATTACAAACTCACACAAAGATTTGATTAAAAAGGATGAAATATTGAAACGATCACTATTCTTTTACAGAAAAATGTGATTTATGATTAAAGACTAATGAGGACCGATGTTTTGTTCGCTCAACTATTTAAATATATAAAGAAGTTTTTAAAATCATTCAACAATCGTTTCCAGGAGTTTTCTGATCTGATACCCGAAAACCATTTATGATTCTTGCTGGGCATTTTTGGCTCACTCTTACTTTGTGAACTCTTATTTCTTTCAGTATCGAATGAGGACAAAAGTGAATAGCTTTTAATAGACAGCAAAAGTGGTGAGATGCCGGTTTTGAAGAAATTTGGAGGTGTCAGAGTGATCAATACAAGGAAAGTAGTAATGAGGTAATGAAATTGTATTTAGGCATTCTAATTTCAGAAGATTAGTTTCTTGTTTCATACCATAACCTGTAAGTGATCCTGAATAGTGAGGGGTTGTCTGTATATTTATTTTAATATATAGGTTTTTATTATTTAAAGTTATGTAGAGACACCCAATCCTGACCCCGAATTTGGGGGGTGTTACAGTTGGTATCAGAGCCAGGTTATTGGTCACTGAAATAAGAATAGGTGAGGGTAAGATAGGAGTGATAGGTCATATGAGATAGGAAAGATCCTAGGCATACTCATTTTAAGTTCGAATAGAGTGCGGGTGAGGACTAGCAGGTCCGACACAGAATTGGTGAGCCAGAATTATTGAGGGAAGTGTACGGTGAGTACTGCAATGCTATATGTATATTGATTTCTCCGATCCTACAGTAATGAGGAATCGATAGATCGGCGGAGACTGGATATTTTACCCTATATTTCATGCGGTTTTGAAGAAAATGCGATTGATTTTTGTAAGAACTTGTGAAAGAGAGGCTAGGTGAGTTTTGGTACGATTTAACTTAAAATTAGGTAATAAAACGAGCTCCACGCTGGAGGCAACAAGTGATGGAAGCTGATGAAGGGCCAAAGTTGCAAGCTGCAAAGGCACCACCATTGCGGAAAGATTATTATCACATACCGGGCGCTGCGCGAAGAATGATATTTACCTTACTAGGTATAGGTAAGGCTAGCAAGAAGGCGCGACCCTATCTATGGACAGAACGCCGAATCACCTGTGTGGTTATAAGCATAGCATCAAGAATGATAGCAAGAATGTCAGAGATAGTACCAGATGTCAGCATTACGGTAGAATTACGAATAATGATATACAATAGTAAATGGAACTTCGTCGACTAATAAGTGCGAGCAGAATCCAAGGAAAAGTAGAAGATGTACCAAAATGGAGAGACCCTTATATGGCATTCCTTTAATTAGATATTTCATTAGCGGATCAAGAGAATAGCAAGTAACTTATATAGTAATGATGACCAAATATTTGATTTTCAAAATTTTAAAATGAGATTTCGGAAAAGATTTTCTTAATCAACTTTCAGAAGATTTTTGCATGAAATGAGTTTTACAATTTGGTTGCCGAATTACTATTTAAGTTCTAATTATTATAAACAGAAAATGACCTAAAAGGAAGAATAGATATAGACTCGGTATTGTTAATCTGGAGGACCAAGTAGACCCACTAGTAAGAAGAAAGTTTAAATTTTTCCGTGAAAGACGAACATAAATTTTGTTTAATAATATTAAGGATTAAATCAACTTGTTAAAATATTATTTACCCAATTCATGAAATTATTAAAATTTAACAAGATTTGTAATTCGAATGGACAAATGATGATTGAAGGAAATAGAAGACTCTTTTAGACGATTGGCAAAGGATAATATTCCTAATCGACAAAGTTGAAGCGTTGCGGGATCGATTGTTATTCTACGTGGCATAGAAGAAGTTGGAAGTACTTATTATAAATTTTGTAGGGACGCGATTACGATCAAATCATTAAAGCATTTAATATGGAGGCATTTCCAGATGTCATTTCGAAGTTATAATGTGACCTAAATTGTGAATCTCTCATTCGACTGGTTTCTGAAGGCATACGTAGGTGAAGCGTGGAAGGTGATCAATATCGAAATTCCTCTTTTTAATATAATAGCATATGTTCTCCTTGATTCTTGGATACGTATAAGTTTCCTTTGTGGATAAATCATATGAGGTAAAGATGAAAGAAAATTTGTTATATTCCTTCTGAATTGTTTCTCTCCTCAAATCACTGATTTCTGATTGAGACAAACAGTGTTGTGGTATGACGCTTCGTCGAAATGATGACGAGTCGGGTGGGACGCCACCTAATCATGTGATGTATGCTATATAGTATGAAAGACTGGCCATCTTGAGTACGAATATGGTTGTCTCATTCACATCTAAATCTTCACCCATTCTTCTTCCTTCAATTTACTGAATTACACAATTCTCCCAATCGTTTGTGGCATTGTTATTCCTTATTCAGTTTTCAATCAAAGTCATATTCGCAAACTCTCCTCTTGCGTATAGTCTGTTCTCTGACGGTTTCAAAAGAAATAAAATAGTGTGGCACGTGGAATCATACAACAAACATAGATACGGCTGCAAACCGATAAATGATGGACATCTGCGGGTAAGGAAGAAGGAATCTATCGATAACATGGACGGGGTGAAGACATCAAGTCAGACAGTTGTTCGTGTTACGAGGATCTCATCAGTACGATAGATTGTGTTAACATGATGCGCTTCAAATCAGAGGATTTTGACGTGGAATGAATGATTAGTGAACCGTAACAAATAAATTAGTTATAAACTAAGGAAGTAAGGCTGTATTCAAAGCGAACGAGTGTCGGGACAACAATCGGAGATCAAGGGAATTCTGAACACTAACTCAGACAGGAAATTAATACGTGAAGCATCCCTTCATTGCGGAAAGATATTTGTCGTGAAGATTCAAGATCAAAGAAATCTTAATTGCAAACAAATTTTGAATGTGTTCTTCAAGAAATTATGTAGTTCTCTACCTTGAGTAAATAAGTTATGGTGAAATTAATACCCATAACCGGGTCGGTGACGAAAGTTCGATATGGGAACATAAGTGGAGATAAAGTAATGGTGATTCGACTGCGAGACCTTTTAAGAAATAACGAACTAATGATGGAGTATTCACCCGATTGTGATGATGATAATTAAGACCCTGTGTGGTTATTAAAAGATCAACATACTCACTAATGAAATTGAGTGTGTATTATCAAAGAAGGAGGATTGGTATAGTTCATTGAAGGATGCGGCATAATTTTTAAAAATAACTATACCCAATTAGTAATGGTAAGAGATAAGTTAAAAGACTTGCGTAATAAAATTTTTTTAAACAACACGATAAATTTTAAAGTTCATTAATAAAATTTTGTAATATTTTGAAAGAACCGAGAAAAGTATGGTTATATTAATCATTGTTGGTTTAAGACCTTAGTCCCATTTCAAAAAGATATATGTTATGCCAGTTAATCATACAAATGCTGGTCAGAATGATATAGTTTGAATTATGGTGAATGGATGAATTTGGTTGATGGAAGTGGATGGATATGATTGTGGACGATTTAGTTGATTGATGGTGTCGGCTTGAGTCCGACTGGTAGTCAATGATATAGGGGAAGTGCTGCCCAAATTTTCATAAATTACCCTACATGTAAGGATAAAGAAGTATTTTGTCGTTCTCGTCAGTACTCCAAATAATTGCGATCTCGAGTCTTGAAAAAGTTATTATGCTCAAACCGACTTTATATAATTGGTCTTTGATTTCAGTTAGCTAGTCAGCACTGGTTTAAGTGATCAGTTAAAATAGTTAATTGATCAACTTTACCAACTAATGGTTAGTTAAATAGAGATCGATTCCAATTAGATTGAGTCAAGCTCTAACATGATTTTCAGATCCGAAATTAAAGTGGTTAGCAAGTTGAAGGAAGTGATGGCATTAGCAGAAATCGAAAGTTTAGTAGAATTAGTATGATAGTACTGCAGACATGTGCGAGATTTTATCTAGATGAATACGCTCTTTTCGGTAAATAAGAGGAACAGAAAGTAATTGGTACATGCTAGTAAGAAGAAAATTTTCAAGAACTAAAGGTTCAAGATAAAGCAAAGAGATTCTATCATCTGTAATAGCATTCCAGGAAGGACTTGAAAGTATACCCATATCGAATGGCGATTGAATAAAAGTTTTTAAAAGCGCGCAAATCCAAGTATCCGATATAAGACGAAGACTAACGAAGTACGCATGTGAACTTGGGAAGAAGAAATGATTGATCAATTGGAAAAAGCCAAATATGCGATCAATGATGATTTAAGTGAGGTTAAGAAAGTAACTATCGATGAATTTTGATAATTCTGTCAGTAAGAACTTAAATATTATAAATAAAAGCCTTTTATTAACTTCAGAAATGGCTTAGCTAATAATGCACATATTAATATTATCAAGGAAAAAGACATTCCTTATGTTAAAAAGAGTTAATGAGTAATGTGAATAAAGAACTAAATAAGAAAAGAAGTGGAATCAAAAGGATGATAAAGAAATTTTATAAAATAGTCCAGGATATAAGAAAGTTGTGAACGTCAGCTGTGTTAGAACTGATAGGAGAATGAAGTGAAACGCCGATAATTGAAGATAGAAATTCCATTCAAAGAATGCGTGTAAATAGGGGAGATTAAACCAAGGTAATAATGGTGAACTGTTGAAGAAAAACGTTACAATGAATCTCATATCGGAATTCTTTAGAATTAAAGCAAAGCCCCGAAGGTTCTAATGAATGATTTACCAAGGTTACCTCGGGAAATGAGGTAAGAATTTCTCATTGGTTACTGTACAGAGTCGAGCTGGTGTCAAAAGCCCAGTATCGTATAACCCAGTAGGAATGAGTATTGAGTGAAGGAAAAACTTCAGAAATGTGGAATGAAAGAATAATAAAATAAAGAGTACTTCACGCTATACAAAAAGGTGATCATGGAGAAAAGAGAAGGGAGGTATGGAGTCACGCATCTGTTATCAGAAATTGTAAGTCTGAAGAATTCAATGAACATAGTGTATAAGGAGTAATTGGATAGTGTAATTGTATTTATTAATAACATCCTCGCCCATTCAAGAACTAAGGAAGACCAAGTTGAACACATGAAGATATGCATGCGAAGGGTGAGAGATTAGCAACTGCGTTCTAAGCTTCAAAGGTATGAACTTTGGTTATAATTAATTATGAGATATGAAAGTATGATTAATTACCAACCAAACAAGATCTATTCAGAGATAGATGTCTTGAGAAGAAAAGAAAGAGTGAATATCACTAAGATTGATGGGGAGTGGATAAAGGAATTGGAAAAGTTAGAAATTAAAGAACAGGTTTTGATCCGGGTTCTAGGTGATGCTGATACTCACTTTGTTGCTAGATATCAAAGGTGGTATTAATATAGATGATTTATGTTGACTTCAGTATGGAATGTTGTGAGCATCAAAGTTCATATTGATATCTAATTTGATATGACAACAAAATAAGTATTAGTACCAAGAGTTCGGTTTTGAATAAAGTTATGATTCATTCCATTCCAAACTAATATTTCCTTTCAGATAGTAAGGGATTCTCACTCGATGAATATACTTGATAGTGATTGAAAAGAAATTGAAGTATACTACAAAGTGGTGAGTTAAATGGAATTATCGAGATTTTCCTTTAATTTTTAGTTTTAAATAGATTTAGAACATTTCAAAGCATCAGACGCCATGGGTTCAGTATATCGGGCGCAGACAGATTGAAAATACAAGAGACCGGCTAAAAGTTCTCGAATGCGATTGAAAATGATTATAGGCCAGACTAACCAAACAGAAGGAGACGCGAAAAGTCAAGTAGAACAGTCAGGGAAAATGGAAGGTACATAGACACAAATTATTAAAATTAGAAAGAGAAGCAGATTAGTATAAATTAAGTTAGTCCATCGAGACAATGGGATAGATAGAACGATTACAAATGGGTTGTCCCTGTTGTTACAGGCATAACGAGTTCATAAGATGTTCACATGTATATGACTAAGAAGGGTAATTTAGCTCCCTACATATAAAATGAAGGTTGAATCAGGTTACGTGAGTAACTGACAGATTTAATGTCGGTAAGAGACCGATGAGTTGTGATTACAGTGATGAGACCCGAGGAATTATAGGAAAGGTACTTGGAAAATATCATAGTTAACGTCAGAAAGCAAATACGCCTTGGCCTCAGTGCAACATCTACAAATGAAGAAGAAGATTACAGGAACGGTTAAAGAGCCTCGAATACGATGGGAAACGATTACAAATTAGGTTATTAGAACGAAGAAACATATGAGGACGAGGTTCAACACCGAGTAACAGTTGGAAACGCACATAAGCACGAGTTACTAGAATTAGAAAGAAAAAGAGAATTAAGATGTGTTATGCTGGTCCCTCCTAGATAGTAAGATAAACATGATAAATAGAAGTGAATTGGCTTCACCGCTACCCGTATAGCGAATTTATAGGGCGTTTATATGTATATATCCAGAAGGAGTAAGTTAGCTCCATTATATATAAAATGGAGATTTGAATTGAGTTATACAAGCAACAAATATAATATGACGTTAGCAAGAGGCTATTAAGGAAAGATTGACATTATACGTTAAGTTATGAAAAATTATAAAGAGAGATTCACATGAGAAATGAAAGTGATATACTTGAAAAGTATCAGTATTAATCCTTAGTGTGATTCTGAGGACATAATCCTTTTAAGGGGGAAGGACGTAACATCCGGGGAAATATTGTGTAATTATTTGTATCAATATATGATTATTATGTGAATATTATATGATTTTTTTGATGAATTATCTGATAATTGATAATAATATTTGGATGTTTGTATATAATCAAATGTGAGTATGTTAAATTTAATATGTCTAGAATAAAATATAGATAATTAAGATATTTTTCTGGTAATTTATGGAGTGTTATATGATTTTATATGATTTATGAATTTATTATTTATTTTTTGAATAATTATAAAATTATTTTATAAAGTCGGGAATCGTCCGACTTCAACCGTTTTTAAGTTTTTACAACCCGAAACTCTCCCGAAAACTCCTATATAACCTAATCTAGTAATTCCGGACATTTTCCGTGTTTTGACTTTTTCAATCCGGATTACGGTTTGACCAGTGCGCGGCCCGACGCAAGATTTTCGATACAATAATCATTTCGATAAATCAACAAAACCAGTATTCTCAAAAGACGGGTTAATATTACATTATTTACATATAAAGTGTTTTATAAAAGCCCGGTTGGGATAATTATCCAAAACTGATATCAAATCGGATCGTTATTATAGTTACTTGGCGGCTAAGCAACTAATTTATCGATCCAAAACGATCCAGAATGAACCAATATTCCGTAAATATAAATAGCATTTTTCCTTATTTTATTTTATTCGTTTATTCATTTACAACCAGTAAAAATATAGTAATTACAGAGAAAAACCTTAAAAACGATATATTCTTGAGAATCAAACGCACGAACGAAGGCGTTACCAAACTCCGATTCAAGCGTGTAATATATCAAAACGAAGATCTCGAAATATAAAATAATAATCAATCATCAAATTAAACCCAGAAAACTCAGGTAATTCCTTGTCTAATTGTTTTAATTCGAATTTATTATGAATTTAAATATGGAAAATTGGTCTTGATGTTTTTGATATGGTTTGATGCCATAATCATGTAGAGAATAATTTTCTGATCATTTTGGTGTATCATATGTTTGATTTTGAGCTTCACATCATATAGAAACGGGTGTTTGATTTTCGAAAATTAAAATTAGGGTTCTTGGGTTAAATGTTCTTAATTAAAAATTGGGGAATTTTGATTCTGGGGTTATTGGATGAAATTGATGATTGAGATAGTTGTATCTTATCATTTGCAATCAATTCCCATATTTATTTGAATCAAACGATTTCGGGTTCGATGGAACTGCGTTTTTGTTTCTTTTTTTATTTATTTTTCTTTCGATTTTTACGAATTTTAGATATTTTTGTAGCGGATTTGGTTTATGTAAATAGATCACACGATTCCTGAACTTCGATCTCGTATATAAAACGTGTTGTTTGGTTGAGGAATCATTTATTTCGATATATCGTCGAATTCCGAGCTCGACGCCGGAAAAAATGGCGAAGTGGCCGGATTTCTGATTTATCGATCGAATGATGTTGTGCTTGCTTGGAACAGAGTGCATGATGGTGTTCTATGTTACTGGGATCAAGAAACCATGAGCATCGAGTTATTTGGGTGCAGAACGGGGGTTCGCCGGACCTCCCTAACGGCCGGAATCTGCAGAAAATTTCGGCGGGTTTAGGTCGCTCTTGGCGACCCGTTTCCCCGACCCGTTGACCCGATCCTGACCCATATTCAAAACCCGGTTTTAATCCTCAAAACACTAATTTCCAAATCAGATTTATGTTTCTGCATTTTCTTTTTTATTAATTAATTCAAAATTCAATTCTTTTAATTTTAAAAATTCCAAAATTCATTACTTATTATTCTAAAAATTATTTTTATTCTAAAATAAATCCTAATTAATTAATTAATTAATTAATTTTAGTTGATAATTAATTATTTAGTTAGTCAAGTAATTTAAATGTTAATTAATTAATTAATTAAATTAATTATTAATTAATTTTAATTGATTATTTAATTAGATTTAATTATTTATTTTTAATTTAAAAAAATTCTGAAAAATATTTCGAGCTTTAAAATATTATTTTAAATTATCTTCAAGACTCGATAATTATTATAGAATTATTTTAAAAACATATTCGGGTATTCAAACCCTATTATTTAATTATAAAATGATTTAGAAACTCATTTTAATTCCGAAAAATGTTCAAAAATTCATAATAAATCAACCATTCGTCCGTTTAATACAAAATGAACGCCTCTAAACTCAGAAAAATATTTTACTTCCATTAAAAATATTTTCGAGACCTAAATTATTTTATATCTAAAGGTCGTTTATTTTATGAATCATTCTGAGTCGATTATTGATCAATAAAATACTCTTTTTGATCTGATTTCAATTCTAAACGCATCGAGACCTATCTTTTGACGATTCACCGTATATGTTGCATGAATTATGTGACTACGTATTATATGAATAACATGATTATGTGACTTATATATGTGTTATGTGAATTGTGAGTCAACATGTCTTTTAAACGTTATCTGAATAAGATGTGATCCTTATCTGTTATTATTGGGCGGATAGACGATAGGGATAAGTGTATAGACTAGACAATTATATATTGTTAGTTCATTGAATAGTATCATTTGTGATAGATTCGTATAGTGCGATTTAAAGCTAGATAGAGATTGTAGACGTAAAGCCTGATTGCGTCTAGTAATGAAATGAGTGGATTCAGAATAAAGATAAACCTAAGAAGGTGAATGATAAGAAAGGTCGAGTAGCCTGTAAAGGGAAATACGGATACAACAGGACTGAGTGATATGGCAGCTAGTTAAAGATTAGAGGATGATCAATTGAGGCAATTATTCCTAACCTTTCTCCTAAAATACTGTAAATTTGTATTCGCTCCTATTCTAAGTTTAGAATAGTTAATTGTTTTATATTTCGCTGCAATTACTCTTATTATGCCAGTTCTTTTCATTATTGTTCCTATAATTCGATGGCTCTCTTGAGCAAATACCCATTCTTTCGGGTTATTTGCGAACCCTGAGTTAGGATGTTTGAGATCAAAATGATTTGACATTAAAATACTCTACGGGCTGGACGGTTATTATGAGGACCAGTGATGAGCTGGATCCTATGGGTCGGGGATGGACCGGACCCTTGGCCATAGTGTCTCGGTACCCCATATGTTGGTTGGGTCTATGCAGTTGGGTATAGATCTGCACTGTATCCTGACTGATCAGCAGGTTATAGTGCATATATTGGTTTCTAGTGTCCAGTCTAATTTATTGTTGATCGCCATTAACGACACTCCTTTCCGAATAGTTCATAATTACAAACTCACACAAAGATTTGATTAAAAAGGATGAAATATTGAAACGATCACTGTTCTTTTACAGAAAAATGTGATTTATGATTAAAGGCTAATGAGGACCGATGTTTTGTTCACTCAACTGCTTAAATATGCAAAGATGTTTTTAAAATCATTCAACAATCGTTTCCAGGAGTTTTCTGATCTGATACCCGAAAACCATTTATGATACTTGCTGGGCATTTTTGGCTCACTCTTGCTTTGTGAACTCTTATTTCTTTCAGTATCAAATGAGGACAAAAGTGAATAGCTTTTAATAGACAGCAAAAGTGGTGAGATGCTGGTTTTGAAGAAATTTGGAGGTGTCAGAGTGATCAATACAAGGAAAGTAGTAATGAGGTAATGAAATTGTATTTAGGCATTGTAATTTCAGAAGATTAGTTTCTTATTTCATACCATAACCTGTAAGCGATCCTGAATAGTGAGGGGTTGTATGTATAGTTATTTTAATATACAGGCTTTTATTAATTAAAGTTGTGTAGTGACACCCAATCCTGACCCCGGATTTGGGGGGTGTTACAATGCTCATTTCATGTTTACTTTGCATCAATTTGGCAAATGTTTTGCAAAGTTTCTCATCTGTAGAGATAAATAGAATATCATCTACATAAATCTTAACAAGTATGCTAGAGCCATTAATATTTCTAAAGAATAATTTTTTATCAACAGTATCTCTTGTGAAATGATTTTCTAAGAGAAACTTTGATAAAGTGTCATACCAGGCTCTAGGTGCTTGCTTTAATCCATAAAGTGCTTTCAAGAGATAGTAGACATAATTTGGAAATTTGGGGTCTTCAAAACTAGGAGGCTGACTGACATAGACTTCCTCCTCCAAGTCTCCATTCAAAAATACACTTTGACATCTATTTGATAGACCTTGAAATTGGCATGGGTTGCATAGGCTAGAAAGATTTTGATTGCTTCAAGTCTTGCAACATGAGCAAATGTTTCATCAAAATCTATTCATTTTTGCTGAAAATAGCCCATAGCAACCAATCTAGATTTATTCCTGACTACTTTGCCATTTCATTGATCTTGTTTCTGAATACCCATTTGGTGTCAATAGGACTTTTACCTTTAGGTTTGGGTACTAGCTTCCATACCTTATTCCTTTCAAATTGGTTTAGCTCTTCTGGCATAGCTAAAACCCAATCGGGATCCAACAAAGCTTCTTCTACCATTTTAGGCTCTTCTTGAGGCAGGAAGCTGCTGTATAGACATTTTTTTGAGCTACTTTCCTAGTTTGCACTCTTGAAGATGCATCACCAATAATTAATTCAAATGGGTAATCTCTAGTCCATTTTCTTTGTTGTGGTATATTAGATCTAGATGAAGAGGCCTCATAATTGTCTTGATATGTGACTGAGTTTTGATTAGAAGAAACTCCCCCTGAGTTTGTGGATCTTTGACTTGAAGTAGGGGTCCTTTCTGAGTGTGATCTATATTGACTTTCAACTCCTATTGATGGCTCAAAGGATGTTGATCTTTGCCTCTCGATGGATGGTGTAGATTGTCTCTCGACGGATGTTAAATTATGTGCTTCATTTGTTGCTGACTTTTCTGCATTATCCTTAGAGATTATTTCTTGATCACTTTCATCTTCACTATCATCACAAATCATCTCAACATTGTCAAATTTGAGGCTTTCATGAAAACCTTCATTTTGCAGTCGTTCAATCTTCTTATCATCAAACACAACATGTACAGATTCCATAACAATGTTGGTTCTGATATTTTAGACTCTATATTCTTTTCCAACTACATACCCAATAAAAATACCTTCATCTGCTTTAGCATCAAACTTTCCATGTAGCTTAGTTTGACTCTTTAGAATATAGCATTTACAGGCAAAGACATGAAGAAAGTTGAATGTTGGCTTCCTATTCTTGAACAATTGGTAGGGAGTCATGCATTTTGCATGATTGACCAAAGATATATTCTGAGTATAGCATGCATTATTTACAGCTTCTGCATGCAGTATCTACAGCTTCTGCCCAAAAGTATGTTGGTAACTTTGATTCTTCTAGCATTGTTCTTGTAGCTTCAATAAGAGATTTGTTCTTTCTTTCCACCACTTCATTTTGTTGTGGAGTTCTAGCTACTAAAAATTCATGCATGATTCCCTTTTCTTCACAAAACAACCTCATGACAGAATTCTTGAACTCAGTTCCATTGTCACTCCTGATTCTTCTAACTTTGAGATCAGAATGATTGTTGACTTGTCTTATGTGATTGATAATGATTTCACTAGCTACATATTTAGATTTGAGAAAATATGTCCAAGTGAACTTTGAGAAATCATCAAAAATCACTAGGCATTATCTTTTCTTTGAAATTGACAACACATTGAATGGTCCAAACAAATACGTATGCAGTAGTTGTAGAGGTTCTTCAATAGTAGATTCAAGCTTCTTTTTGAATGATGCCTTCATTTGCTATCCTTTCTGGCAGGCATCACACAATCCATCCTTTGAGAATTCCACTTGAGGAATGCCTCTTACCAAATCTTTCCTGACTAATTCATTCATAGTCTTGAAGTTAAGATGGGACAGCTTATTGTGCCATAACCAACTTTCATCTTGACTTGCCTTGCTGAAAAGACAAGTGACAGATTCTGCATTTGATGAGTTGAAGTCAGCTAGATACACATTTCCTTTTCTCACTCCAGTGAGAACCACTTTGTTACTTTTCTGGTAGGTCACAACACAGGCTTCACAGTTGAATATTACTGAGTAGCCCTTATCACAAAGATGGCTGATACTCAATAAATTATGCTTGATTCTATCCACTAGGGCAACTTCCTCAATGATGATATTGCCTTTAGAAATCAAGCCATATCCCATAGTTAGACCCTTGCTATCATCTCCAAAAGTGTTACTTGGGCCAACTAATCCTTGAACTCAGTGAGCAGGATATAATCTCCAGTCATATTCCTTGAGCAACCACTATCTAAATACCAAAGATTCTTTCTGTTTCCCTACACACATCAAAATCAAATCAAGTTGATTTTGGTACCCCAAGTTTCCTTGGGTCCTGCCTTGTTAGCCTTTTTCTTAAGTTTCTTAGGCTTGTCCTCATTTGAATTAGGTATCCGAGATTCATCCTTAGTCATTTGAGTAGAACCTTTACAACCATTCATCATAACAGAATTATCATGCACAGGCTGGTTAACATGGAAAGGCATATTCTGTGCAAACATGTTATTCCGGTAAGGCATGCTAAATGGCATTTGAAGCATACTAAATGGAGCATAGTAAGGATTTTGTGTAAATGGCATATTAGCAAATTGTGCATTCAAATTATGAGCAGGAATAACATTCACAGACATTGTGGACATGTTGGGAAATGAAGGAGGTGTAGACATGGATGAAGGCATAGCAAGTTTGCAATTAACAGATAAATGATTAACACTACCACACTTCACACGAATTTTTCTAGGTGCATATTTATCAGGTGTGTAGTTGTTATATTTGTTAATTCCTACTTTCCCATTCCTATTGTTTTTCCTTTTAAATTCTGCTTTAACCTCAATCTTTTCCAATCTGTCATTCAACTTCTTTATTGATAGGTGCCCCACATTGACTCTGTTGTTTTCTTTCACTTGACTTGTTTCTCCTGGAACAAAATTTTTGGAAACTGATCCATATTTCTCATCTAACTTAGCTAGCTTGACTTTGCTTACTGGTTTCCTTTCTCTCGACGGATGTGGTTCTTTGTCTTTCGATGGATAATTTTTTTTATCATTCCACGGATAATCTTCATTATCCGTTGAGTCCACATCCGTTGAAAGTCCTTCTTCCAAGTTAGAATTCAGTTTCTTCTTGCTCTTTTTCCAAGCTTCTTCACAGAAAGACTCTATACCTTGAAATTTAGTAATTTGAGCATGGACATCTCTAGATGATTTCCAAGCCTTAATTACTTCATGTTCTGGTTCAAGTTGCTTTCTTAAAATCTCCTCTTTCTTTAAGAATTCAGTTAATTCTTTTACAATCTTGCACTCTATCTTCAGTTTCTCAAACTCAACAAATTGAGTTTCTAACACATTGTTTCTTTCACTCAAAAACAAATTATTCTATTTAATCTTAGTGTTTGTTTTAGTTAGTGATTTGAGTGTAACACGCAGATGATATAATTCTATTGACATGTCATTTATAGCATCATTACACTCAACTTTAGATAAATGTGCTAGTTTAGTGATGATTACCTGATTACTGAATGAACTGACCTCTGTTTCATCTGATTTGGCCATAAGTGCTAGATTGACATAGCTTGTATCTTCATCCTCATCTAATCCATTAGCAGCCCAGTCATTTTCCTAAGTCAGAAAAGCCTTTTCCTTCTTTTTGAGCAACTAAAAGTATTTCTTCTTGTAATCCACAGGCTCAAACTTCTTTCTATTAGAATCAGGCTTTCTCCATTCACTTGCAAAATGACCACTCAAGCCACACTTGAAACATTTAAATTTTGACTTGTCAACCATGTTTCTTTTTGGCTTAGATGCTCCAAAATTCTTCTTAAATTTGAGCTTGGCAAACCTTCTGGATAGAAAATCTAGATATTCATCTATGTCATCCATATCATCTTGACTAAGATGGTCTTCATGTTCAGCTATTAGCCCTTTTCCTTTGCCTTCACAAACTCTAGGGTTTTGTGTAGATTCCACAGCTTCTACCTTCATCTCTTTCTCTCTCTTTCTCAGCTACCAATGCAATAGATCCTCCCTTCTTCCTTCCTTTTTCCAGCTGCTCATCCTATTCAATCTCAAGCTCATAGGTCTTTAGGATGCTATATAGTCTATCCAAAGTAAATTCCTTGTAATCTTGGGAATTTTTAAGAGAGATTGTCATAGGCTTCCATTCCTTTGGTAGAGATCTAAGGAATTTGAGATTGGAATCCTTTGTCTAGTAGATTATTCCATGCAGCCTTAGAGCATTTAGCAGTTTTTGAAATCTACTAAAAATGTCAGTTAATGTTTCGTTGTCTTTATAATAAAAGTGCTCATACTGCTGAATCAAGATTTGCATCTTGTTTTCCCTTACTTACTCAGTTCCATCACATATAACTTGAATAGTATCCCACACATCCTTAGAAGTTTTGCAATTGATGATATTGTCAAACATATCACCATCAACGCCATTAAACAAAATGTTCATGGATTTCTTGTCCTTATGAAATTGCTCAATATCTGGATCAAACCATTCTGCTCTAGGCTTTGGGATAGACTGCTCATTACATGTGGCAGCTCTCATAGGAATATGAGGGCCTTTCTCAATACAATCCACATATGCTTCATCTTGAGAGAGGAGATGCAGGTGCATTTTCACCTTCCAATGGTGATAGTTGTTTTTGTCCAGAAATGGAATTTTTACTCCAACATCTTTTCTGCTCATCTTGTTAGTTGTTGTGATCTTTAAACTCTTTGTACTTCAAGAGCTTGCTCTGATACCAATTGTTGTTCCCAAACAATCTAACAAAGAATTACAAAAGGGGGTTGAATGTAATTCTGGTTCTTTCTCGATTTCAAGAAATACTATATCTCAAATATATAACAGTGTTTGATTAAGCAAAAGTGCGAAATGAAAATATTGAGGTAATCAAATACAAAGTAATTAAACACAAGTATTTAAAAAACTTTCTGGTGGATTGAACTTTTCCACCAGAGATATATATAAGATCGAGAACTCTGTGATGCAAGGTTTGCACACAGCTGCTTACAAGTAGAATTACAAGAACAGAGAAATTCTTTACAGATATAGCTTTTTCTATTTCTCTTGTTGATTTCTTAATTTACTACTAGCTACTCTTGGTTTATATATTACCAAGATACAAGTGAATAAGACAAACTAATTAAACAAAATATGTCTTTGTCTAATCACATGCTTCTTCATTTCTCCATCCAGTATATTTGATTTTCTTCAAATAAGCATGAAAATGGAATTGCTTCTTTATTCTCTCAAACCTGTAAATAGGCTACCACATTTTATTTGCATCTAATCAACCCATGTGACTGTCAAGTCACTATCAACTGCAATTTGAATTAGAACATTCGTTAAAACTTCATTGGATCATCCGTTGAAACTGTGTTGGATCATCCTGTTGAAACTTCAGTAGACCATCCGTTGAATATGACTTGGATCATCCGTTAAAACCTTGTAGAATCATCCATTAAAACTCTTCCATAGCATTTAACTCTATTTCACAAAAATTACAAGGCATCTAATATATACAATTGGCCAACCTATTTTGCATATCAATCTAATAGTCAACATGACTTTGAATATCCTACAACTTCTAGATCTCTAAGGTATTGTAGGATGCATGAATGTGTTACAAAACTTATTAAGACATAATCTATTCTCGCAACGGATGTTAAATCAAATCATCCGTTGAGAGCTACAAAAACACTAAATTAAATCTACTAAGGTTGTTGTGCATATGTTGTGTACTTGATGATTACATAAACAAAACACCTAAGTAGATTTTACTTAGTGAAATAATGTAGCACTCGACGGATAAGAATTTTAGTCCCGACGGATAACTCATTATAGTCCCGACGGATGATGACTTATTATCCATCGAATGAGTAGCTTATGTAATAATGAGTCTGTAGCACATTTCTGCATACACCTTTGTATAGATTCTGTAGTAGCATATAAGTCATGTTGACTTTAACTAGATATGCAGAATAGGTTGATTAAGTGTACATAGATGATGTCTTGTAATTCTGCATAAATGAATTGAAGTCAAGTGCCAAAATAGCTACCGACGGATGATTAACAAAGCCATCGACGGATGATCAAATAGCTATCAGCGGATGTTCAATATAGCAGTCGACGGATGATCAATAAAGCCATCAACGGATGATCATAAACTCAACGGATGATCATGTACTCAATGGATAAAGAATTCAAATATCAGTTGACAGTGACAGCATAGTCACATGCGTCGAAGTGTATGCAAATGGAATGAGGAAGCCTATTAACTGGGTAATAGAGAACAAAGTAACAAAGCATTGGACCCGATAGTTTTTATAATGATCCTGTCTTTTGACTTTGTAATCTTGGTAATAAATTAACCAAGAAGTAGCAAATAGAAACAAGATATGAGATACAAAAAAGTGAGAAACATTTGTAAGCAGAATTATTAGTATTTCTCTGTATTCTCAGTAGTTCATATTTGTAAGCAGCTGTGAGCATTCTTGCACACAGAGTTCTCTCGATATAATATATATCTCTGGTGGAATTGTTTAAATCCATCAGAAAGTTTTTAAAGACTCTTGTTTTTAATTACGTGTGTTTTGATTCACTTAAGTTTTTATTCCGCATTGTGCTAATCAATACACTTATATTTATATTCGAGTTTGAACATTTTTATTTTAAGAAAAAGGTTCAAGAATTCCATTCAACCCCCCTTTTGTAATTCTTGCTATATTGTTAAGGGACTAACAATTGGTATCAGAGCAAGCTCTTAACTTATAAAGAGTTTAAAGATCAAAACAATTCAGTAAAATGAACAAGAAGGATGTTGGAGTCAAGATTCCTTTTCTAGATAAAGATAATTACCATCATTGGAAGGTAAAGATGCATCTTCATATGCTTTCTCAAGATGAGGCCTATGTGGACTGCATAGAAAGAGGCCCTCATGTTCCAATGAGAGCTGCAACAGGAAACGAGCCATCAGTCCCCAAGCCAAGGCATGAATGGTCTGATCCTGACATTGAACAAGTCAGGAAGGATAAAAAGGCCATGAATATTCTATTTAATGGAGTTGATGCAGACATGTTTGAAAACATTATCAACTGCAAAACTGCCAAGGAAGTTTGGGATACTATACAGATAATTTGTGATGGCACTGAGCAAGTTAGAGAAAATAAGATGCAGCTCTTGATTCAGCAATATGAGCATTTTCACAATGAGGAAAGTGAGTCTCTCACTGACATTTTCAGTAGGTTTCAAAAACTACTAAATGCTCTCAAGTTGCATGGAAGGGTCTATCAGACTAAAGACTCTAATATGAAATTCCTTAGATCTCTTCCAAAGGAATGGTAACCAATGACAGTCTCATTAAGAAACTCACAAGACTATAAGGAGTTTACTTTCGAGAGACTGTATGGCATCCTGAAAACCTATGAGCTTGAAATAGAGCAGGATGAAAGGATGGAGAGAGGAAAGAAAAAAGGAGGATCCATTGCACTAGTTGCTGAGTTGGAAAAGGAGAAGGAAGTGAAGATGGAAGCTGTTGAATCAAATTCAAAGGTCTATGAGAACAAGGGCAAGGGGCTTGCAGTAGAAAGTGAAGATTCATTGAGCCAAGATGACATGGAGGACATTGATGAGCACCTAGCATTTCTTTCTAGGAGATTTACCAAACTCAAGTTCAAGAAGAACTTTGGAGTAGCCAAGCCAAATAGAAACATGGTGGATAAGTCAAAATTCAAATGTTTCAAATGTGGCTTGGCAGGGCATTTTGCCAGTGAGTGTAGGAAGTCAGATTCCAGTAAGAAAAAGTTTGAGTCTGTGGATTATAAGCAAAAATACTTTGATCTACACAAGCAAAAGGAAAGGGCTTTTATTACACAAGAAAATGATTGGGCAGCAGATGGTCTGGATGAAGATGAAGATGTCAGCTATGTCAATCTAGCCCTAATGGCCAAGTCTGATGAGACAGAGACAAGTTCCTCAAGCAATCAGGTAATTACTACAAACCTTGCACATTTATCTAAAGCTGAGTGTAATGATGCCATAAATGACATGTCTACAGAATTATATCATTTGCATGTTACACTTAAGTCTCTTACTAAAGAAAATGCTAAAATCAAAGAAAACAATTTGTTTTTAAGTGAGAGGAATAATGTGCTTGAGTCTCAGTTTATTGATTTTGAGAAATTAAGAATTGAGTGTAAGATTGCCAAGGAGGAATTAACTGAGTCCTTGAAAAAGGAAATTTTTTTAAAGAAGTAGCTCGAGCGTGAACAAGAGGTGATTATAGCATGGAAAACATCCAGCGATGTCCATGCTCAAATCACCAAAGTTCAAGGAATTGAGTATTTCTGTGATGAAGCCTGGAAAAAGAGCAAGGAGAAACTAGAACCTAATTTGGTAGATGGACTGCTAACAGATGTAGACTCGATGGATGATGAGAACTATCCGTCGGATAACAAAAAGTGTTATCCGTCAAATGATGAAAATCCTCATCTGTCGACTGTGAGCAAGCCCAATAGCAAAGCCAAACTAGTTAAGCTGAATGAGAAGTATGGGTCTGTTTCCAAGAACTTTGTTTCAGGAGAGTCAAGTCAAGTTAAGAAAGGGAAAAAGGCTAATGTTGGTCACATGACTGTCAAACAGTTAAGTGACAGACTTGAGAAAATTGAGGTAAAAACAGAGGCTAAAAGGAAAAACAATAGGAATGGTAAAGTAGGAATTAACAAACACAATAACTACACACCTGATAAATATGCTCCTGGAAAAATCTGTGTCAAGTGTGGTAGTGTAAATCATTTATCTGTTAATTGCAAATCTGCCATGCCTACTCCCATGTCTGTTCAGCCTCAATTTCCCTACATGAATGCCATGTCTCCCATGCCTGTTAATGCAATGCCTACACAGAACATGAATGCACAGTTTGCTAATATGCCATTTGCACCTAATCCTTATTATGTTGCATATAGTGTGCCACAAATGCCATTTAGCATGCCTTACTGGAATAACATGTTTACACCAAGCATGCCATTTCATGTTAGTCATAATATGCATGATAATTCTGTTGCAATGAATGGTTTCAAAGGTCCAACTCAAATGACTAAGGATTAATCTGAAATTCCTAAGTCAAATGAAATAAGACCTAAGAAACAAAAAAAGAAAGCTAACAAGGCAGGACCCAAGGAAACTTGGGTACCAAAATCAACTTGATTTGATTTTGATGTGTGCAGGGAAACAGAAAGAATATTTGGTACTTGGATAGTGGTTGTTCAAGACACATGACTGGTGATTCTACCCTGCTCACAGAGTTTAAGGAGAGAGCTGACCCAAGTATTACTTTTGGAGATGACAGCAAGGGTTATACTGTGGGATATGGCTTGATTTCAAAGGACAATGTCATCATTGAGGAGGTTGCCTTGGTGGATGGTCTCAAACACAATCTGTTGAGTATCAGCCAGCTTTGTGATAAAGGCAATTCAGTAACCTTCAATTCAGAAGCCTGTTTTGTAACTAATAAAAGAAGCAACAAAGTGGTTCTCACTGGTGTGAGAAAAGGAAATGTGTACCTAGCTGATTTCAACTCATCCAATGCAGAGTCTGTAACTTGTCTTCTCAGTAAAGCAAGTCAGGATGAAAGTTGGCTGTGGCACAAGAAGCTATCCCATTTAAACTTTAAGACCATGAATGAGCTGGTAAAGAAAGAACTGGTCAGAGGCATTCCTCTAGTGGAGTTTTCAAAGGATGGAATGTGTGATGCCTGCCAAAAAGGGAAGCAGATTAAAGCATCATTCAGGAAGAAACTTGACTCAATAATTGAAGAACCTTTGCAACTGCTTCACATGGATTTGTTTAGACCGGTCAATGTATTGTCCAACTCAAGGAAAAGATTTTGCCTAGTAATTGTAGATGATTTCTCAAAGTTCTCTTGGACATATTTCCTAAAGTCTAAAGATGAGGTTAGTGAAATCATCATCAATCACATAAGGCAAGTCAATAATCATCCTGATTTCAAGGTTAGAAGAATCATGAGTGACAATGGAACTGAGTTTAAGAATTCTGTAATGAGAACATTTTGTGAGGAAAATGGGATTTTGCATGAGTTTTTAGCAGCAAGGACTCCACAACAGAATGGAGTAGTGGAAAGGAAGAACATATCACTCATTGAAGCTGCAAGGACAATGCTTGAAGAATCAAAATTGCCCATATTTCTGGGCTGAAGCCGTGAATACTGCATGTTACACTCAGAATCTTTCTCTGGTTAATCAAGCAAAATACAAGACTCCCTATCAATTGTTCAAGAACAAGAAGCCAACTCTAAACTATCTTCATGTCTTTGGCTGTAAATGCTATATTGTGAGAAATCAAACTGACCAAAATGGGAAGTTTGATGCTAAAGCAGAAGAAGGAATTTTTGTTGGATATGGTGTTGGTAAAGCATATAGAGTCTATAATCTAAGAACCAACATTGTTGTGGAATCAATACATGTCGTGTTTGATGATAAAAATATTGAAGGACTGAAAGATGGAGATTACTATGAGAGCCTCAAATTTGACATGTGGAGATGGTTAGTGATGACAGTGATGATGAAAGTGATCAAGAGAATGTATCTAAGGATAATACAGATAAATATACCACCAATGAAGCACAAAACTCAACATCTGTCGAGTTGCATAATGCTTCATCCGTCAGAAGGCAATCTGCGTTATCCGTCGGGAGACAACCTGCTTCATCCGTCGGTACTCAAAATTCACCATCCGTCGGGTTATCAAAAGGAGCAGGAAGTCAAGATAGATCACCTATAGAAAGTTCCCCTTTCTCGAATCAAAGATCCACAAACTCAGGGGGAGTTTCTAGCAATCAAAACTCAATTACACATCAAGACAACAATGAGGTTTCTTCATCTAGAGCTAATCTACCTCAACCAATGAAATGGACAAAAGATCACCCCTTTGAGCTTATCATTGGTGATGTTTCTTCTAGAGTTCAAACAAGAAGAGCATCTCAGAAAGAATGTCTATACAACAGCTTTCTTTCCAAGGAAGAACCAAATAAGGTAGAAGAAGCTTTGTTGAATCCTGATTGGATATTAGCTATGCAGGAGGAGCTAAACCAATTTGAAAGGAATAATGTGTGGAAGCTGTTACCCAAGCCTAAAGGAAAGAATCCAATAGACACCAAGTGGGTATTCAGAAACAAGATGGATAAAAATGGCATAGTTGTCAGGATTAAAGCTAGATTGGTTGCCAAAGGCTATTGTCAACAAGAAGGAATAGATTTTGATGAAACATTTGCTCCTTGTTAGGTCACACACACTGTAGAAGGGGATTGAATACAGTGTATAGCACAATCAAATCGAATTCAAATAACACAAGTAACAAAAAATAGACTTTATTCAAAGCAATAAACTCTGTTACAAAATGGAACTGTCCTCTCTCAGTGATGAACAAATATCACGAGAGCTTCTAGGGTTACAATGAATAATATTCTCGATAACGATAACACTTTTAGTGTAAACCCTATGTCTGTGTTTATATACTACACAGTTACAAGATAATCGCTAATTGATATGGAATATAATTCTGCTTCCTAAAATATATCAATCAGATATCTTTTCTTCCAAGTATTCTATTCTTCATAGAATTCCTTCTTCATGCATATCTCTTCTTACATTTGCCTCGATCTTCTCTTCCTTCAATCAGCCGCCTTCCTTATCTGAACGTTTCCTTTAAGTCCTGATTTTATCTCCTGATAAATATTTCCTGAACCTTAAGTACTGATGACTTAAGTTCTGACTTCAGTATAAGTGCTGATTTCAGTTTAGTACTGATTTATCCTGTATAAGAAAGATCTGAAAACTAAACATAAATCATATTAGTCATGACATTATCAAATATATCTAACAATCTCCCCCAACTTGTAAGTTAGTATAATATACAAGTTTAACAGATATTTGATGATGTCAAAAACATTAAGTACAAATGCATGAGAAATTGACTAGATAACTACAACTTAAAGTCCTTAAAGCTTTACCAACTTTAACTTCTGATAACAATTTCAGTCTGTATACATATCAGAATTTGAGCAGTTATAGATCTTGACTTGGCTTCACTTTCTGATCTCTCTGATGTCAGGAGTTGTTCTGAGATAGTTCTTTAACAAACATCTCTCAGCATATCTGAGTTCATCAATCATCCTCCTTTTAGCATCTTTAAGTTCTGCAGAATCTTCACCAGTTTGGAAGATAGCAGCCCTGAGATCATTTATTCTAGCTTTCCTTATGTCCTGATCCAGTCTGATCAAATACGCCTTGTCAGACTCAAGATTGAATTCTACAGCCTTATAACCCAGAAAGGTAGTTATAATCTTAGCAGAGTTAGGCTTCATCTCAACAATATCACCCTTATGATCTCTGTACTTTGGAAGATATGTGCTGTCAGACTTTACAGAGTAAAGCCTTTTCTGTCTCTGAATTTGAGTCTTCAAATAGTTTGCAGCACTTTATGTTATTCTATCATTCACTTGAAGTAAGAATAATACATGTTCCAATTCTTCAAAATACTTCAGTTGAATAACATTTTCCCTTATATGGTAAACCCTACCATCTGTCATGAAGTACAACAAGATGTGTTCTTTCAAGTAAGTATGGTAAACCATTTGTACAGATTCTAGTTGATTCAATCTTTCAGGAGTTGCTCCAACACCTGATTCACTCAAGGAAGTTGGATCATTGGTTGTGTTCTGTATTCTTCTTTCATCAGCACTACCCAATCCAGATTTATCTCTTGCTTCCTTTCCAGTAACCACTCTTGCTTCATAACCACTTGCTGCAGTCTTCAAAGGTTAAGTCTGTTTGGCTTTGGTGAATCCTGGTAGGAGTAACTTTGAGGATTTAACATGAGCAATGTCAGAGGTTTCCTTTGATTTATCTTCTGATATTAAGTCAACTTGAGCTATGTCAGAGGTTACTTGCTTCTTTTTAATATCAGAACTAACTAAATCTTGACTCTGAACAACTTGAGCCATGTCAGAGGTTGTCTTAGAAATCTTTCTTGAAGTCAGAGTAAGATCAGCATCTTCAACAGTAATTTCTTCATCCACAGGAGGCACATAAACCTTTACAGGTTCATAACTTTTTATTTGCCCTTGGACCTTGGATCTATCTGCAATTGTGATTTAGTCTTGGTTACCTCAAGATTTGTCCTTTCTTTTATCACAATGCCTTTAGCCTTAGGAAGTTTCTTTTTACCAATAGAAGCTTCAGATTTAGAATTGACTTTTTCTGACTTAAGTCTAGCTTCTTCTTCCATTAGACTCTCAAAGTCCATTCCTGGATTTTCTTTCAGAAATAACTGTCTTGAAATTTCTTCATCAAGATCCAAAAGTTCATCAATACTTATCCTTTTACCAGTATCAGAAGTAATTCTTTTTCCAGTATCAGAACTTGTTCTATGACCTGTAGCTTCGGCTCTTCTTGATGAGAGACTTCTACCTTGACCATGACCTCCACCCATTCCAGAGTTTCCCTGGTCATCTTTTCCATCATCCTTCCCCTTCAGTGTCTTAACAGTTTTGCATTTGGACTTAATTACTTTCTCCCCCTTTTTGGCATCAGCAGGTAAGAGAAGTGAGACAAGCAATTCCACTGAGGATTGGATCTCATCGAGTTGAGATTGCTGAGAAGCTTGATTTTTCATAATTTCATCAATCTGAGATTGTTGCTTCTCTTGGATCTTCTCAATGTAGGAAACTCTATCAAAGGTAGGCTTGAAAAAGCTCTTCTTTTCAAGTTTCATAGTCATTTCTTGCTTGAGCAGAGCTTCTTGAATTTTATGCAACTCAGCTTGAATTGTTGAGTGTTGACCTTGAAGATGTCTTGTACTCAATGCAGTAACTCTCAGCTGTGTCTTGAAATCAGCATTAGCTAGCATCTCATCAGCTTTTGCCAAGTGCTCAGCTAGTTTCAGATGGAACAAAGGTAACTGTGTTCCACTCCTTAGTCCACTCCTCTCCTCTACAAGTTTCACTCCAAGGAACTGGTGCATCTCCTCGAACAAACTTTTTGACTAGTTCAGATTTAGGAACAGTTTGTTGAGGTGCATGTCCTGAAGGACCAGCTTCATCAGCATCTGCAGTTGTAGTAGCATCACCAGTATCATCAGCATTTGCAGCATCAGAACTTACAGATTCAGCTTCCACTGATAAAAGAATAGTATGAGAGGCTATGGAGGCTTCAACATCATCCTCTAAGTGCTGATCTGCGTCCAAGTTCTGATCAACAGCCATATTCTGATGCTCACCTATAGTCTGATCATCAATGTCTAGATGCAGAGAGGGTGTTGTAGACAATTCTGGAGTATCATTAGCATCAGGAACTGGTGTTATTGATGGATTGCGTGGAGCTGGTGGAGCTTCTAAGTAGAGAACCTCAGGCATAACCAGGTTGTGAATATCAATGTTAGCACTTGTGCCTGGGACTGCAGTAGATACTGGTTCATGTACAGGAGACACAGGTGGTGTAGATGCTTTATCTGTAGCAGCTTCCTGAGTTGGTGACATTTGAGGTGGAGATGCAGTAGCTTCAGCAAATTCTGGCTCTTTTGAGATCAGAGATTCCTGATCTCCTTCCTTAGCAGCTTCATCCTCATCCTCTGAAACTGGCCTGTGAGCTCTCTGTTTCTTTCTTTTCTTTGAAGATGGAGATTCCTTGGGAGTTTCAGCATAAGACATTCTTCTAAGCCTTTTGAGAAGCTTAGATCCCCCAATTCCAGTATCCTGCTGAGAATGGACCTTCTCGGCTTCTTTAACAACAGGTTCTGATGCAGGAACCTGTTCCTCACTGTCTAACTCATCTCTCAGAAAAATTCTCCTTCTCTTCTATGGTGGCTGAGGTACAGTCTTTGTCCTCTTGGGCTTGGAAGATGAAGGCTTCACAGTATGTGTTGATGATGAAGGTTGAGTTATCTGTGAAGGTTTGAGATGTGGTCTGATAGAGTGTTGAGTAAATTGAGGTGTATGTATGGTATGTTATGATGGTTGTTGCGGTGTCTAGGATGTGGTGGTGGGTTGAACATCAGGGTAAACAGATCTGTAGGTTAGAGGATCAGCATTTACCAAGATCTGTTTTACAGACTGAGGTATCTATAAGGGTCTAACCACCGGTTTCTTAAGGTCAGCATTTACCAAATCATTAAACGCCCGTTTTGCAAGTTTAAAAGGTGGAAATAAAGAACTGGCTTGTTGAGGTTCATCAGCACAACATAAGTTATATATAAGCTGACAGAATCTAGCAAAATATACTACATTCCTATCCTCTGTCATCCTATCCCCTATAAAGCCTAGCACAACACTTGCAAAATCAAAATGAGTTTGGTTAATAATAGCATACCCGATGTGCTGACTCATAATAGGAATGACACCAAAGTTGGAACACTTATTGCCGAATGCTTTAGTGATGCAGTCGAAGAAAAAGCTCTATTCCTTTCTGATATGTGCTCTTTTCAACTGTCCAAGCTTAGCCAGACTCTTCTCATACCCCAAATTGGCCATGAGCTGCTGGAGAACGGGTTCCTCCGGTGTTGAGAAAATGCAGCCTTCTGGTAAGTGTAGAGCTTTACGAACTGCTCCAGGAGTTACCACATGCTCAACATCATTTAATTCGAAAATAATGCTTGGAGTACCAGTAGCACCACCATTATCAAAATGCCCAGTACGCCAAAATGTCAGAACTTGTTGGCTGGAAAGAACTTGAGGCTAGGTCAATGCATACCCAATTTCACTGTGTGCGAGAAGATCTTGCACAAAGTGCAAATCAGATGGAACTTCATCATGGTTTAAGATTGCAGCATAGTTGTTGGGTACAAACTTGGCTCCATCTATAATCAAATCTTTAGGTGCCATGAGAAAAATTAAGAAATAAGGTTGCCTGTAAGGTGTTTGATAAAATGTCTGTATGAAAAAAACGTCAGGAGATGAAAGAGAATAGAAGTAAAGAAAGAGAGATAAAGTGTGAAAGTAAATAAAAGATTTTACAATCTTCTCTCTCTTTTACTTATACACGGTAGAAAAAGTAACCGTTGGATACCTGTCAGACATGCAACAGTAAATAATAATTAAAGGGCACGGGAAAATAGTAATCATTACTTATCACATGTAGTTTTTCAAGGAAAGCCGTTTCATTTATCAAGTAATCCCATTAATTAAGGTAGTTCAGTTTCAATTTTAAAATTTATAACTGATCCCACTTAGTAAATCATTTTCACTGCGAGTCCAATATCCTGTAAAAATACAATGGGTGAGAGAATGACCAAAAAAATAAATCAAGTAAACAGGTACTGCCACGTCATAATCAGAACTTGATTTGTATCAAAGATTAAATGGTCATCAGAATATGGATAAATCAGGATTTAAAAATGCATCAAAACACCAAACAACTCAGAGACAAAATCTTACAATAATATAAAATTTTATTAATATATTGAGTGAATACATTTCATGAAATTTAAATTACATCACAAAATTACAAGATTGACCTAAGCTACAACTCCTAACATTAACAACTATTGTCCTAAGCTAAGAAGCCTGACAAAGCTGACGGTGAAGAGAAACAGGGAGCATAAACTATTTCTTCTTCCTACTCTCAACAAAAAGAACAGCGAGTCGAATGATTCACTCCTGCTGTCGAAGACGACGGAGATGTAGTTCTTTTCGAACTGTTAACAGATCACGTTTAATAATCTCAAGAAATCTAATCCAGAGATTGTGAGGGATGTTGTTGATAGGGTATGGAGTTGGAATCCCATTTTGAAAAACATGGACAGTCTCGTCGCCATAATTGTAAAACCAGCCAAACGCAGCCATTTTTGGTGTTTAAAATAAAACGAGAGTGAGTTTGTGAGAGAATGATATATGTGTTGGTTGGAATGAAGTGTTGGTTTTTATAGCCAATGGAATGTCAGGAGACGCAAGGAAAAGTTAATGATTATAGGTAGAAATACTTCGATCTCGTCTCCCTAGACTTAGGAGAAGAAAAACAGTCATTGGAAGTGTAAAACATGATTTAATGCGCACATGAAACAAGTAAAAATTATTGTGCATATGTAATAACTCGAATTTTTGAGACCCTGTAAAATGTTTAATGAATAGTAACCCTGACAGACGGGAAAACTTTTGAGCCCACACTATATAGTGCATAAGAAAATAAGTTTCGGAATAGATATTACGACTATACGTACCAAATGAGTGTATGTAAACGCTATTAGTTTTCGAAGAAAACGAACTTTAAAAATGACCGTAATTACGACTTATCAAGAACTACGGGAATGACAATATAATTACGAGATTAAAATCCTACGGATTTATATTCAATTAGGATAAATAAAAATATAAGGAATAGAAACGAAAAGAATTACATTGCGAACCATTTACGAATAAGTATTGCGGAGAACGTTTAAGTAACCGAGCGAATGCGTAAACGATTAATTAAACGTAACGCACTAACTAAACCATGGTAAGGAAGTAACCATGGTTACTTCATCAAATAGTAAGCTAACCCTAGGATGACCAAGCTAGCAAGCAAATAGTGTGCTAAGGAGCTAACCTTGACCTTGTAGTTTAGCTTGTAAGCTAGCAAGCTACAAAGATTTGTCCATGGATTTGGAGACAAGGAATAAACCTAAGCTATCCTAGGAAGAATAAAGATCAACTTGTAAAGATATCAAGTCACCTTCCAAGAAGCAACCTAGAAATCATCCAAGAGAAGCAACCAAGTGCTATAAATACCCCCACCCCATTTAGCTCCATTCGGCTATTTGAAGAAAAAAGAGGAAATTGCAATTCAAAACTCCAAGCTCTAGTTCTTGTAAAATCCCACAATTATTTCCCAAGCCTCCTAGCAATTAAAATAAGGTAAAAAAAATCTTTCATCTCTTTTTATCAAGGTTTGATGGGTGGAATAAATTCAAGAAACTCACTAGTGAATAGTGTGAATAGTAACCTCTCTTTGGTTTCTTGATTTTAATGGTGGTTTTAGGTTCCAAAAATCATACCAAGCACTTCCAAGCCTCCACCATCCTCAAGAACACATCTCAAGCTTTCAAGAAAGGTAAAAATATTTGGCCTAACTTTATTTAAGGTTCATGTTTAAGATCCATTTAGTGGGTGTTAGTAAACCTAGCTTACTAAGTGTTGTTGATGAAATCTTGATGATTAAGTTAAAGTAGATTTAAGGTTGGTTGTTGTTGCCTCAAGAACATGATGTTCTTGAGAGGAGTTTGTGTGTTGATGATGATAAGATGATTGTTTGTGGTTGTGTTGATAGTTAAGGAATAAACGAAACCCCGATCGTAAACGTAACTTCGTTAAAACCAACAAACCGTAACTTTAAGTTTCTGCAGAAAGTCTCGAAGTTGTAAACTGTATATTCTTGAGAAATAACCTTTTTTTAAGATATAAAATGTTATAAGGATCGTTTAGGCGCTTGAATCGCTTAATTCCGATTTACGGATCAAAAGTTATGATCGTTTTAGTAAAAGTGTTTTACGCGATAAAAACTGCTACGAATCATGAACTTTAAAAATATAATGGATAGACTTAAAAGTATTTATAAATCATGAAATTTTTACAGAGAGTAACATGTGGAGTTTCATAACTGTCATAAAAATTTCAAGTGAAATTAATGATTTCTCAATTTTATAAAAATGTCGGAGCCGAGACCGCGCGAGTAGAAACCGTAAGAATCCTTAAGCGGAGCCGACAACGATAATGAGAATGAACTCAAGATACTTAGGAAAATGAAGTGACCATAAAGTGTTTATGACTTAAAAGAAATGTTAAGGGTAGTATGAGTTGAGAGGGTATATAATGAGTAGCGCATGAGTGCGAGTACCGTGAATTAGGACGGAACCTAACAAAATGAAATGTGTTTATGGTTATAGATTTCAGAGCGGAACCTAGAACATCCTCCACCTCGAGATACCCAGGCAAGTTTACAAACCCAACTCCATTTTACTGTTTTGTTGTGAAAGGATTATTTTACTATCATTGCATAAATACCATGTTTTCCATGATACGTAGTTGTTGAATTTTCGCATGATATAACGATGTTGTACGATAAGTATATACCGTGAAATGTTATTTCGCTTTAAGCATAATGTATGATAGAAGATCGAGGATCGGTCGGGGATTAAGATATTATAGGACGATTATACGTCCATAGTGGTATGTTTTAAAGGGACTCATCGTCCACTTACGAAATATTAAAACACCTCGAACTTTTAAAACGATTTCCCAATGAGCATATTCCCTCAACTATATTTTATTGATTCAGATATTAAATATTATATACGTATTCCTTTATTATAGGAGTAGTATACTTCAACATTTATTTATTTCAAACCCGATTAATCATTATAGATTATTAATTATGTAAATACAAACTAGTTGAGGAATACTATTTAAATAAATCTTTTAAAAGAATAACTCATTCGAGGTATGATGAATATCAATTATCATTTAATTATTTATAGACTACTATTTAATTAATGATTATTTATTTAAGGATTGTTATTGATTTAAAGATCATAGATCCTGATATACCTTCAGATTTAGAAGTATCATTCGAATAATTTCAGATCATCGGTGAATATTATCCCGACTTATTATTATATTGAATATAGTTTAAAGAAGAAACTTTTCCCCTTATTAATTATCTGTTGACAACGGTCAACTCACATCCCTAGTACTTCCTCCGAAATTCTCGAAAGTACGTATATACATATATATACACTTATATTTTAAAAAGATAAACTATCTCTATCAACAAGCAAAACGCTTGGGGAACTTCGATGTGGTTCAAGTTCCCGAGATTGATAGAATTCTGTTGAAGGACAATGGAGGGGTAGACTCTGGTACTACGTGTGCTGGATGGGCTACCAAAGGTACCGCAGGCGAAGGTACTTTGTGTACTCAGGAACTTGTGAAGTATGTGTATACCCGAAAATGGGACACGTAGCCCGAATGCGGCCAGGGTGATACCCGAGAGATGACGGTATTCATCCTTTTATTAGTAAAGAAGGTTACTTTCCGTAGGACGACTGATCATCGTATGCGGTGGCTCCTGTGAGATGTCCAAAGTCTTCCAATTAGAATTGATATGTAATACCGTAACCCAAGCCTAGGTGCTAGGATTACTATTAAGGTATTCGCAGGTTATAAAACCCCCTTAAAAGAATTGTTCTCATAAGAAGGTGTGGGACACCGAGAAATCTACTTTTAAATAAAACATATATATAATATATGATGTTATTATACAGTCATTTTCATACGGTAAATTATTATGCTGAGCATCTTAGCTCACACTTGTTTTCTTAAATTAACACAACACAACAGTGAATCAAGATGCCTGCCATGAGAACCACAGCCAGGAAACGGGTAGGAAATGGTCAGCTGTTCCGTAAATTGTTTGGTGCAGTACCTCAGGTAGTCGGAATAAGCTGGATTAGTTTTCAGTTGTTTATAGTTCGACTTATTTATAAGTATGGTTTATGTAAAATAAGAAATAAGAAACGTATATTCGGCAGGCGGATTAACCTTACTTAAAGGTCACCCCCGGTAAGACTAATTATATTTGGGTTGTAATAAAATTTCTCTAGTAATGATGGTTCATTTCCAAGACAATAACCTGTAGTGTGTGTGTGTTAAGTGTGGGGTCGTGAAGCGTGAGCATTTACATATTGTAGTGTGAGTTGTGTGAGTTTAGATAGCGTGGCTTCCGAGACTCCTGACCCCGGGTTTTGGGGCGCCACAGAAATGGTATCAGAGCCTTAGGTTATCAAATCTTGGAAACGATAGGATATAAAATATGTAGACCTAAGAATAATAAAACAATCAATTGGAGCTCAAGTCGAGTTCGTCGTCGGACTACACGGGTAGTCTTGACTGTTTTACCCTTAAGGGAATTCCAACTCTAAGTTAGTAACACCTTGCCAATTGTGTCAGGTACCAGTGGAGCCTAGGAGGGAGGTTGACCCTGTTGATGATTTGATGATTCCTGAGCATAACCCTATTCCCGAGCCAGAGAGCCCACCCATTGATGATTCAGACGATGACCCTACTGAGGATGTCCTAGAGGAGGAGACTGAGCTTCCTGTCCCCGTAGCTAATGGCGTAGTATGGAGAGATGTAGAGATGTACCCACACCAGGCTATTCGCTCTCCTACACCACCCCCAGGGATCCAGAGCCCTATGTCCTATACGGATGACGATGATGAGGAGGCGATACGAGCACAGTTCCATGAGGTCCATAACATATCCTCTAGCAACCCAGACTCACCTCTACCACCACCGGCGACCATGCATGTAGCCGTACACGACTGGGTAGTGAGTCAGCTTAACGCTGAGATCACGGCGGCGTCTACCCGCATTGCTGAGTTACGCCAGGCACTGACAGCTGAGAGAGCTACCCGACTAGGATACCCCGGAGATTTCAGAGCTGCTTCCCCAGCCATAGCCCGTAGAGAGATCGATGGGATCGAGCTCCGTACCAGGGTTCAGATGAGGATGACATCAGTGGGAGGATACATCCCGGTAGTCGATGTAGAGATGATGATTGCAGGAGCGATGAGGAGGGTGCGTGACCTCCTCGCAGTGATAATAACTGAGAGATTAGTGACTAGATGTAGACCTTGAAGAAGGCTGAGTGACTTGTCACCAATTTTGATAGGATTGCTAGTAGTAGATAGCATTCCTAGCCTTTCAGGGTACACGGCTTATGTATTTTCCTTTCAGTATTTAGAACTAGCAGTGATAGATTGTAATCAGGCATGTATGAACTCGGCTAGTTGTTTCATTCCCAAGATATAATTGGGAGATCTTATGAATATATATCTAAGCAGTTATTAAAAAATTGATGTCTATATTAATGCACTTTATAAAACCTGTTAAGTAATAAATGACATGCGTATATATGAATAAAATAACTTAACTGTCATAATCATGTGACCAATTTTCCTTATCAGAGTAATGCCACCCCGTAGAAGAGGAACCAGGGCACAGCCCGCAGAGTCTGTTAACCAACAACGAGGTGACCCAGTAGTAAATGAGGAAAGTGAAGAAGACATAGACTATAATGAATATGATGAGGAAGAATATGTAGAAGAAGAGGCTGAGGATATCCATCAGGGAGGGAACCCCGTAAATGAATTTATGGAACTGCTGAGAGCAAATCTGAACCAACAGCCTATTCCACCACAGCCCCCTGCTGCCCAACAGACTGAAGCTACTGTCTTTAGAGCCTTCAAGTCCCTCAAACCCCCAGAGTTTCTAGGATCTGCTGACCCCGTTGAAGCACGGGCCTGGCTCAAAGAGATAGAAAAGTCCTTCGAGATACTAGGAGTTGAGGAACGACATAAGACCATTTTCGCTTCTTACATGTTGAAAGGAGAAGCTAACTATTGGTGGGAGTCCAAACGAAACCTAGAAACTGATGCTGTGATCCCATGGGATAGATTTACCCAACTGTTCTTAGACAAGTACTTCCCAAGGTTTATGGAAACCCAGATGGAGATTAGGTTTCTAGAGTTGAAACTGGATAAGATGACCGTGGCAGAATATGAGGCCAAATTTACTGAGTTGTCTAGATTTGTGCCTGAGTTCGTGAATACCGAAGAAAAGAAAGCGCGAAGGTTCCAGCTTGGTCTGAAACAATGGATACAGAACCGAGTAGTAGTGTTAGAGCTGACAGACTATGCCACCTTAGTACAGAATGCCTCGATTGTTGAAGCTGGTAGTGAGCAGACTGTGAAAGAAAAGGAGAATAGGAAGAGAAAGATAGGAAGCCAAGGAATAGGAACCGGAAACAGGAGCCTTCCAAGTAGGTTCATCAGGGGAGCGGTGTCCCAATCTGCAAGAGGCCCCGGATTCAGAAAGGCCCCAAGTGAGAGCATTGGCCAGGGCGGCGGACAATCTAGGGCAACATTTCATAGCCAACCACGTGCCCCAATACCAGAATGTCAAACCTGTAAGAAGAGGCACCTTGGAGTGTGTAACCAGACAAGAGCCCCTTTGAGATGTTACCTGTGTGACCAAATCGGGCACCTTGCCAACAGTTGCACCCGGCCCAAAGTAACGTGTTTCCAGTGTAGGAAGGTAGGACACATGAAGCGGGATTGCCCAACGTTAAAGCCCCCAGCCTCAGGAATGAGTAGAGCTGCATCTAATCGACCTCCAGCCGCTAGGACCTTCAACATGACTGTTCAGGATGTTGTCCGAAACACTGACGTGATAGCATGTACCCTTTTGTTAAATTCCGAACATGCAAATGTCCTATTTGATTCTGGAGCAACCAAGTCTTTTATATCTCAAGATTTTGCTAGCAAGTTAAAACTTAATGCCATACCCTTACGTGAGGTATTACGAGTGGAAATAGCAAACAAAGAAATAATCCCTGTAAATCAAATATACCCTAAGTGCAAGCTGAAATTAGAAGAGGAGATTTTCGAGGTCGACTTAATACCATTCCCTTTAGGAGAATTTGATGTGATCTTAGGAATGGATTGGTTATCCCGTAACGGAGCGGAAATAGATTGTGAACAGAAGAAAGTTAAGATAAGAGTGCAGAATGATAAAGAAGTAGTGTTTAAAGGTCAACGACAGAACCGGAAATTTTTGACCATGCTTCAAGCAAAAAGATTGTTGAGGAAAGGTAACGAGGCCTATTTGGCTTATGTGATAGATACCCAGAAGGAGGTCCCCAATATACAGAACATATCCATAGTAAACGAATTCAAGGATGTATTTCCAGAAAACTTACCAGGATTGCCACCTGAAAGAGAAATCGAGTTCGCTATAGAGTTAGCACCAGGGACGGCACCCGTATCCAAGGCCCCATATAGGTTAGCCCCAGTTGAGATGAAAGAACTAGCTTCTCAACTGCAAGAATTATTAGATAACGGAATGATAAGGCCCAGTGTGTCACCATGGGGAGCACCAGTACTATTCGTAAAGAAAAAGGACGGCAGCATGAGATTATGTATAGGCTATCGAGAGCTGAATAAGCTGACTATAAAGAATAGGTACCCTCTTCCCAGAATTGACGACCTATTCGACCAACTCAAAGGAGCTGTACATTTTTCCAAAATAGATTTAAGGACAGGATATCACCAGTTGAAAATCAAACCGGAAGATATACCAAAGACTGCTTTTCGCACTAGGTATGGACACTATGAGTTCTTAGTCATGTCGTTTGGATTAACCAATGCACCCGCAGCCTTTATGGATTTGATGAACAGAGTGTTCAAAAAGTACCTGGACATATGTGTGATAGTTTTTATAGATGATATTCTGATCTACTCAAGGACAGAGCAAGAACATGCGGAACATTTGAGGATAGTCTTAGAAATCTTGAGGAATGAGAAATTGTATGCCAAATTTTCGAAGTGCCAATTTTCGCTGAGAGAAGTTCAGTTTTTAGGACATGTGGTGAGTAGCAAAGGAGTTTTAGTTGACCCCGCCAAGATAGAGGCGGTATCCAATTGGGAAAGACCAGCAACCCCGACAGAGGTTAGGAGTTTCGTAGGTTTAGCAGGTTATTACCGGAGATTCGTGCAAGACTTCGCTAAGATAGCCGGTCCACTGACTAGACTTACCCGGAAGGCAGAAAAGTTCGTATGGACGGAAAAGTGTGAAGAGAGTTTTCAAGAACTGAAAAAGAGGCTGGTGTCAACACCAGTGCTCGCTCTTCCCGATGGAAAGGGAGAGTTTGTGATATACAGTGACGCATCACTTAAAGAATTAGGATGTGTACTAATACAGTACGGCAAGGTTATAGCGTATGCCTCTCGACAATTGAATGAGTATGAGAGCCGATACCCTATGCATGACCTAGAATTAGCGGCCATAGTATATGCCCTAAAAATTTGGAGACACTACCTATACGGTGAGAAATACGAGATCTACACTAACCATAAAAGCCTTAAATGTCACGCCCCCAACTTAAACAACAAATTAAATATAACTATTACAACATTTTTAAAAGAAGAATACACAACCAACTCCAAGATCTTACAGTTTAGGGTTTGGAACAGCCCAACACTACCAACTATTACATCTGATTTTAAATACCGAGTCCTCACACAAACTATTATTACTTATTCTACCTGAGCTCGAACATAAGCATCAGCATCACAGGTCTTACGGCCAGTCTGCTTGAATCTAACCATAGCTGCTAGCTGTAATATCAGGGTAAAGCAAGAAGTGAGCCAAATGCTCAACAAGTGCTAATAGTACGATACAAAACATAAATCGAGATATAAATTAAAGAATGTCAATAGGAAGACATAATCTGAGATAACGAGAGATAAAACATTGGGTAATGGCATCATTTTTACTTGTATCAAAACAAATTTCAAAAAAATCATGTCTTAATCAAAATCATTTTAGGACGCTACGGATTACAGCCGGTGATCAGCCACGAAGTAATCCCGAACCTCGCTGGGTTCTAAAACATTAATGGGAATCCCTAGGCAACTTTTAAGCCTAATATAAGTATGGAAAGGACTCGCGTCTCAGTCCAGATCCACCATTCAAAGAAAATATTTATCCCCCTTTGGGACTGAAAACCCACATTTTATTCATTTCAAAAAAAAACGGATGCCGAATTAAGACAAAATCTCTTTTTACAGTAAACATCTTTATCAAGGGATTATATATCAACTCGAAATACGGGAAATATGGTATTAAATCTCAGGGCCACGATTCACAAAACTATACTCTATTAAAGTAACTGAATGGTTTTCATATATCAAAGTTTGGACAAGGGAATTTAGTGAGGCTATTGGATATCATGAAGGGAAATTCCAAATTGGGCTTAAAGCAATGGTTTCTCATCAAGGTTCAAGTGCTGGATCTTCAAGGATGTAAGCTTCATGAATACTAAGGGTGTTAAGATATGAAGAAATGATTTTTAGCTCAGGATATATCAGAATTGACAAGCTTTAGGATAAGAAAGAGGGGTATCAATCAATTAGGGACAACTTTGATAAATATCTGGCTTTCAGGTATCAAGGTAAGGTTCTATATAGGTTCAAGTATCAGGATGAGATATCAATACTTAGGAATCATCAGCATGTTAATCAAGAGAATCAACTAAGAGTGGTAACTACCCTTTCCTTTATCATGGCATTCAAATTAGTTTAGTATACTATCATGAATAAGACTTTTGAACTACTTGCAATACGTACTCGAGGGTTCATGGCATTTCTATATGATTCAAAGATAAACGTAAGATACACTTGATTTAATATATCAAATGACAGGGATAGTTGTAGCTATCAAATGACAGGGATAGTTGTAGCTATGTATGAATTATTAGCAATAAATACGAAGGTCATGTTGAATCACTTGCCTTGAGAAAGGCTGGTCTGGTCTGACTGGTAGGAGCAACTGGAGCTTCACTCAACCTTTATGGCAAGTTTTCCCTCGACTCGAGATCCTACATAAATAATAATTCTCATTATAATATATTCTCACTAACTTAACCTATTTACAACCCGAAATTAAACACGGATGGCACTTAGGCCTATATGCACCAAATTTTATATTCACTTTTAAATTACGAAAGTACACACATAGCCACATAATCACATATCATATATTAATACCAATAACACCATATATACCATAATGCAATACTAGGCTTGGATGATCTCGACTCATAACTTAAGTCACTTGGTCGCTAAACTAGACAAAGTCTTCTAATTTTGGCTTCCTAACTCGATGTGCCTTTCCTAAACTATCCAAAACCTATTGACCCTCACTTATGTCTTTTGCTCTACTGACCTTATACTATCTTACAACTATGGTGGTCGACCTAATACTCACTTCTAAGTGTTCTAAAACTATGTGATAAGTGAAAGTGCTCACTGGTGCAAATTTCAGAATGACAACTATGGTTTCTTGAGTGTATTAGATACTCTTAAACTAAAAGTTTTCCTTCAAAACATTTACACAAGACTCTCCTGACCTAAGGGCATCTGACAAACTTGATGTGGCTCAAGGGCCTGGCTTGGGCCTTCTTGGGCCTAAGCTAAAAGTCCAAGGTTCCCCTGTTTTTCTGGGCAGAAAACGCCCTGACTTGATTTAACTTGTGACACATGGTTCTAACTCTTATCCTATGAACTATGGTTGGAAAAATTTCTCTGACACTCCCTCTAACTAAGGCCCAACAGGGCCTAATGAGGGCCTACTCATGACATGGTCAAATCTCCCTATTTCTAAGTTGCAACAAAACTGTCCCCTACTGGACAAATTTTGTTATTCTACTTGTGCACCTAACCAAATGACATGCAAACCTCCAACCAACACCTAAAACCTTTTATATACTCCCAATAATAACTTCTGGTGTCTTGAGCCTCAAAGTGCACATCAATGACATGATCAAAACTCACTCTAAACCGCAGGATTCTAAACTGATTTTCTGCAGAAACTATAACTCTCCTTTCTCCAAGGTTTTGACTTGACAAACTCAACTACCAACATCCCAATACTCAAACCAAGACTTAAACATGGTAATCTACTGAACTAACTCCCTTATTCTCAAAATCACCTTGGGTGAGATCATCCTTACCTAAGGTACAATTATGGCAAAACAAAAGAAACTACACTTCACAAATCACAAATCTTCATGCTTTTGAAACAACAAGATATGCATTTTTATAAAAGATAACCATGAATTATTACCATGAAACAAGAAGCATAAATCAATATTAACACATTATTCCTACTGAAATTAAGGCTCACTAACAAAATCTTTCCAAATGATCAAAATCTTACAATATTCTAAGAGAAATCCACATGCATGCATGCCTTCGGGTTTTGTAAACCAAAACAACACATTTTCTACATATATTCTATCATAAAATTGACATGCAAGCCTAGCATAAGCTATACCTAGATGATCACTTAGCATGCAAAGAGTTTTATCAAATTTTCACCACAAAATTCAAGTCATTATCACATAAACATGCAAAAATTGATTTAAGCAACAATAATAGTCTTAAGGACCATTCATTCGGCTCCCATATGGTCATGGCCGAATGAAATGGATGGGAATGGTCATTTAATCATCAAGAGTTTCCCTCTCAAGACTTGGCACTTCTCCATTCCTTGTAGTCCTCTCAAAAACAACCCTAAACTCACAAGAATCAAGGTTGTACTTTGAGTTTCTACTAGAACCTTAACATGCAACTTCAAAACTTAAACTTTCTATTCAAAACTCTTTGAAATATGAATGATCATGGTATGGGAAATAACATTTACTTGTATAAAGAGTAGAAGCTTGGTTGAGGAATGAAGAAAAATGGGGAGGGGTGGTTCTCGGCTAAAAGCCAAAAGTGAGGGGGGAAGGAGGGCCGAGAGGAGGGAGAAGGGAGGGAGGAGAGAGTGAGGTGTGGGTGGAGTATGAAAATGATCATGACACTTTGCTTGTTTTATGGTATTTGATTTGACAAAATTTGAGTGGAAAGGAGAATTGACAAGACTATCCCTCCACTTATACTTGGTTCATTTTGCATGCAAGGGTAAAGAAGGAAATTGGCTAGAAAAATAAGAGTTAGTGGGGTTGGAATTGTCCTCTTTGTCCTTGAAAAGAATGAGAGGGTGGTTTGCATGCAAGGGCTTTCTTGTAATTTGCTAAATATGACAACTAAAATTTTATAATGATTTATTTTTATAAAATAAAATACAAGTTCAAAAATTATAAAATTTATACCATAAAATAACTTGGATTTTTAGAGACTTTATAAAATCATTTTCAAAATTTGTGAACAAAATACCTTCTAAAAGAAAATTTTTCCAAGGCTTAGAATATTCCTTATAAATAAAAAATTAAGAAATTAAATAAACTCTTGCTTTGAAAAATCATATACTACATAAAGCAAATTTATAATGCAGAAATTTTCACTCACACAAACGTACAATCATTGAATATATTTCATTTGGCTTTAATATTATACCAAATCCACAAATAATATTACACGAAAATACCGGTTGTAACATCCTCTCCCCCTTAAGGGATTCTGTCCCCAGAATCTAAGAGAACAGATGAGGATACCGGGAACGCATAACAGACTCTAACTCCCAAGTCGATTCTTCGACCTTAGGGTTCCTCCAAAGCACTTTTACTAACTTTACTGACTTATTTCTAAGGCTTTTCTCTTGTCAATCGAGTATTTTAACCGGTTGCTCCACAAATGACAGGTCTGCCTGAATTTCTACAGGTTCATATTCTATCACATGGCTAGCGTCAGGATTGTACTTCTTAAGCAACGACACATGGAACACATTATGCAGATGCTGATACTGAGGTGGTAAGGCCAACTCGTAGGCCACCTTTCCCACTTGACTCAAAATCTCAAAAGGACCTATGTATCTAGGTGCTAACTTCCCTTTCTTGCCAAATCTCATCAACCCTTTTCTAGTTGACACCTTCAGCAACACAGCTTCGCCAATTTGGAATTGAACATCCTTACGCGCTGGATCCGCATACTTCCTCTGTCTATCTTGAGCAGCAAGCAACCTTTTCTGAATTAACTTGACCGAGTCATACAGCTGTTGTACCAATTCCGAGCCGAGAATTCTTCCTTCTCCTACTTCATCCCAACTTGTTGGTGATCTACATTTTCTCCCGTACAAAGCTTCGTATGGTGGCATGCCGATACTGGAATGATAACTGTTGTTGTAAGAGAATTCAATCAACGGCAAATGGTCGTCCCAACTTCCTGCAAAATCGATTGCACAACTGCGCAACATGTCTTCAATTGTTTGAATTGTCCTTTCACTCTGGCCATCAGTCTGCGGGTGGTACGCCGTGCTCATATTCAACTTCGTGCCAAGACATTCCTGAAATTGCTTCCAGAATCTCGAGTTAAATCGGGGATCTCTGTCTGAAACTATTGATACGGGTACTCCATGCCTTAGTACGATTTCGCGCACATACAGATGAACCAACTTGTCCAGTGACGACTTCTCGTTTATTGGAAGGAAATACGCCGACTTCGTAAGACGATCAATTATAACCCATATTGCGTCATGCCCGGATTTCGTTCGCGGTAGTCCTACTATAAAGTCCATAGCGATATTTTCCCATTTCCATTATGGAATCTTCAGGGGCTGAATTAATCCGCTTGGTCGTTGATGTTCTTCCTTCACCTTTTGACAAGTATAGCACTTCGCAACCCATTCTGCCACATCTCGCTTCATATTTGGCCACCAAAAGTTCTTCTTTAAGTCTCGATACATATTGGTGCTTCCCGGGTGGATTGAAAATTTTGAATTGTGGGCTTCACGGAGAATCTCATTCTTTAATTCAGGTACATGAGGAATCCATATTCTGGAAGAGAACCTTAGTGTCCGTTGCTCATCCCTTCGAGTATTAATCTCCTCTCCAGATAACCGATTCTTCTCTTTCTCCATTACTTCTTCTTGATATTTCTTTATCTTTTCTACTAGTGTTGGCTGAAAGGTCATTGCACGACAAACTTCCTCAACTTTTCTGCAAGCACAAAGTTCCAGTTCAAATCTCTCGATTTCTTCAGATAACTCTTTTGATGTTATCATCATATTCAGTCTCTCCTTCCTACTCAGAGCATTGGCCACTACATTCGCCTTTCCAGGATGGTAATTTATCGAATAGTCATAGTCCTTGATCAATTCCAGCCATCTCCTCTGCCTCATATTGAGCTCTTTCTGAGTAAAAATGTACTTTAAACTCTCGTGATCCGTGTAGATTTCACACTTCTCTCCGTAGAGGTAATGTCTCCAAATCTTAAGTGCGAACACTATGGCGGCTAGTTCCAAGTCATGCGTCGGGTACTTTAACTCATGCGGTTTCAACTGTCTTGACGCATAAGCGATCACTTTACTGTGTTGCATCAACACACAACCCAAACCCTTATGTGAAGCATTGCTGAATATTACAAAGTTCCCTTGATCATCTGGAAGTACCAACACCGGAGCTGTTACCAACTTCTGCTTCAACTCTTGAAAGCTATCCTCACATTCTGCACTCTATTCAAACTTTTGATTCTTTCTGGTTAACTTGGTCAATGGCGTGGCGATTTTTGAAAAATCCTTGACAAACCTTCTGTAGTATCCTGCCAATCCTAGAAAACTTCGCACTTCCGTAGGAGTCTTTGGCCTCTCCCAACTAATAACTGCCTCAATCTTTGCCGGATCCACTTTAACTCCTTCATTTCCAATGACATGCCCCAAAAATTGAACTTCCTTTAACCAAAACTCACATTTGGTAAACTTGGCATACAACTTCTCTTGCCGAAGAATCTCCAATGCTATCCAGAGGTGCTGCTTATGTTCTTCTTCCGACTTAGAATAAATAAGGATGTCATCAATTAATACCACGACCAATTTGTCCAAATGCTTCTTAAATACTCGATTCATCAGATCCATAAATGCGGCCGGAGCATTGGTCAGTCCAAACGGCATTAATAGGAATTCATAATGCCCATATCTGGTCCTGAATGCGGTCTTGGGAATATCTTCTTCTTTGATCTTTAATTGATGGTATCCCGATCTCAAGTCAATCTTCGAAAAGCATTTTGCTCCCTTCAACTGGTCAAAAAGGTCATCTATTCTTGGTAGCGGGTAGCGGTTCTTGATCGTTACCTTATTCAACTCCCGATAATCTATGCATAGTCGCATACTCCCATCTTTCTTCTTTACAAACAGAACAGGTGCTCCCCATGGCGACGTACTTGGTCGTATCACTCCTTTATCCAACAATTCTTGCAGCTGGCTTGCCAACTCTTTCATTTCTGCTGGTGCCATCCTATATGGGGCCTTTGAAACTGGTTCTGTACCTGGAGCAAGGTTGATCTCGAACTCGATTTGTCGATCTGGTGGTAAGCCTGGTAGTTCGTCAGGAAACACATCCGGGAACTCGTTAACTACAGGGATATCTTCCATGCTGGGGCTGCCTTTTTCCGAATCTACTACATAAGCTAGGAACGACTCACAACCTTTTCTAAGTAGCTTCTTAGCCTGAACAATTGTAAGAAATAGTTGCTCTTGCCTCTGCCCCTTAAATACTACCTTCTCTTCACTCTTTGTCTTTAAATACACTTTCTTGGTCTTACAATTAATCTGAGCGCTATTCTCTCCTAACCAATCCATTCCTAAAACTATATCAAACTCTCCCAACTTGAAGAGTATCAAGTCGGCTAAAAATTTATACCCCGAAATATCAATCTCATACTTTGGACAAAATTGATTCACATGAATCTTCCTTGGTTCGCAATTACCACATTTACTACCTCACTCATAATCATTTTCTCACATTGAAGCTTATCAACAAAAGATTCTGCTATGAAAGATCTTGTTGTTTCTGAATCAATCAATACTTTAGCTTTGACATTATTGAGTAAAAGTGTACCTGCTATCACCTCAGAATTCTGAACAACATCCTTCATCTTCAGATCAAATGTCCTTGCTGTTGCTTGCGGGGTTGGTGCGGGTGGTGGAGGTAATGCCAATACCTCAGCTGGCACGCTTGCACTGGTACTTGCCACGTTCATTAAAGCTTTGACTGGTCCGGTTGCCTTGCACTCCCTAGCTATGTGTCCAGTCTTCCCACACTTGTAACACGTAACTCCTGGCTTCGGCATCTTGCACTCATTCACCAAATGTCCCTTCTGATTGCACCTGTAACATGTTATGCTCAGCTTATTACACACTCCGGGGTGCCTTCTTCCGTAGTGCTTGCATTCTGGCCTCTGGAACCTGTTTTCTCCAACTTGCCCTTGGCTTGCCTGATTGTTCCCCTTCGATTCTTGCCTTTTACCCAAATTTCCTTTCTTTTGAAAATTTCCGCCCTTCTGGAATCCGATCCTCTTTACATTCCGATTTTGTGAACTTCCCACTTCAGACTTTTCTCCATAAAATGGAACCTTCCTCTTCTTGTTATCCCTCTCCTTCCTTAACTGCATCCCATTATTCTCAATCAGAGCAGCTTTCTGTACTACTCCCGCATAAGTTTCAAGCTCAAACATAGCCACTCTATCTCTGATCCAAGGCTCCAATCCTTGATGAAATTTCTTTGCTTTTTCCTCCTCAGTGCTGGTATACTTCGTCACAAACCTTGACAATTCAGTAAACTTCTTCTCATACTCCAGTACAGTCATGTTCCCTTGCTTCAACTCAAGAAATTTTAGCTCCATCTGCATCTGCATGTACTTAGGGTAATACTTGTCCAAAAATAACTTCTTAAATCTCTCCCAAGAAACCTGCTGAGTGACTTCCATAGCTTTTACTGATTCCCACCAATAGATGACTTCTCCCTTCAAGAAGTAAGTAGCATACGGCGTCTTCTGATCGTCTCCTAACTGTACCAACTCAAAAGCCCTTTCCATCTCCTTGATCCATGTGTTAGCTATCACTGGATCAGTGGTATCATGAAATGCAGGTGGATTCACATTCTGAAAAGCCTTGAAAGTGACAATTTGTCTAGGTGGTACTGGTGGTTCAGGTGGTTGGTGTGGCTCACGGTTATCTTGGTTTTCAATTCGTTGTTGAAGAGTTAGTTTTTGTTGAGCTATAGCATTGGTCTACTGTTGCAAGGTTTCCAGTAATCGAAGAATGTTTGGGTCTGTGGTGGATGTGGTTGTTGGGTTCTTCTTTTTGGGAGGCATGATCCTGAAATAAGAGTTGTGTCAAAACAGATATGAATGATAAAATGATTCGAGGGTATCGCATGGCATTCTCATTTACATATGGGGTCAAGTTTCCAAATTAAGCAGATATAATGATAACGTAAAATAACAGTTGAGAGCAAATGGAACAATAGCACATAATTATTGAAATTTTAAAGGTCACAATACATAGGATTAGGACAAGGTCTGATTCTAGGAATAACAGGCTTATTTAAAGGAAACAACGGAAACAACTGGGGATTCCACAGAGTCTGATAGTACAACAACATGAAAGGTAAATGGAAAGAACTAAGGCTCCACTCCATCTGAATGGGGCTTGGTAGTCTTTTCCTCTCGAAGCGTCTTCACAATGCTCTGGAGCTCATCCGCCACCATCTGAATGACATACTGGATGGTGCGGTCCCGGTGCGCTTGCATCTCCTCAAGCTTAATGTTGACGTACTGAACCAAGGTCTCAAGTCTCGCAGTCATCTGCTCCTTGGGCTTCCCTTCGTAGTTTCGGCTGTCTGGATACACGTTCTTCCGTCGGTCTATCAGTCGGTCGTACTTGCCCTGAAGCATGTCGAACTCGCGCCTCAACTCAGCATACACTGTGAAAGTAATAGTGTCGTCCGACCCAGAGGATGACGAGGAATGCGCCCTTTGCTGACAACCAATAAGAGGAGTATTAATAATAAATTTACTTATCCTACTCTCTCGCATATTATCTATAACCTACACACATATCCTATAACCTATTTGGGCTGTCCAGGGACTCTAAACCGTAGCTCTGATACCAAAACCTGTCACGCCCCCAACTTAAACAGCAAAATAAATATAACTATTACAACATTTTTAAAAGAAGAATACACAACCAACTCCAAGATCTTACAGTTTAGGGTTTGGAACAGCCCAACACTACCAACTATTACATCTGATTTTAAATACCGAGTCCTCACACAAACTATTATTACTTATTCTACCTGAGCTCGAACATAAGCATCAGCATCACAGGTCTTACGGGCAGTCTGCTTGAATCTAACCATAGCTGCTAGCTGTAATATCAGGATAAAGCAAGAAGTGAGCCAAATGCTCAACAAGTGCTAACAGTACGATACAAAACATAAATCGAGATATAAATTAAAGAATGTCAATGGGAAGACATAATCTGAGATAACGAGAGATAAAACATTGGGTAATGGCATCATTTTTACTTGTATCAAAACAAATTTCAAAAAAATCATGTCTTAATCAAAATCATTTTAGGACGCTACGGATTACAGCCGGTGATCAGCCGCGAAGTAATCCCGAACCTCGCTGGGTTCTAAAACATTAATGGGAATCCCTAGGCAACTTTTAAGCCTAATATAAGTGTGGAAAGGACTCGCGTCTCAGTCCAGATCCACCATTCAAAGAAAACATTTATCCCCCTTGGGACTGAAAACCCACATTTTATTCATTTCAAAAAAAAACTGATGCCGAATTAAGACAAAATCTCTTTTTACAGTAAACATCTTTATCAAGGGATTATATATCAACTCGAAATACGGGAAATATGGTATTAAATCTCAGGGCCACGATTCACAAAACTATACTCTATTAAAGTAACTGAATGGTTTTTATATATCAAAGTTTGGACAAGGGAATTTAGTAAGGCTATTGGATATCATGAAGGGAAATGCCAAATTGGGCTTAAAGCAATGGTTTCTCATCAAGGTTCAAGTGCTGGATCTTCAAGGATGTAAGCTTCATGAATACTAAGGGTGTTAAGGTATGAAGAAATGATTTTTAGCTCAGGATATATCAGAATTGACAAGCTTTAGGATAAGAAAGAGGGGTATCAATCAATTAGGGACAACTTTGATAAATATCTGGCTTTCAGGTATCAAGGTAAGGTTCTATATGGGTTCAAGTATCAGGATGAGATATCAATACTTAGGAATCATCAGCATGTTAATCAAGAGAATTAACTAAGAGTGGTAACTACCCTTTCCTTTATCATGGCATTCAAATTAGTTTAGTATACTATCATGAATAAGACTTTTGAACTACTTGCAATACGTACTCGAGGGTTCATGGCATTTCTATATGATTCAAAGATAAACGTAAGATACGCTTGATTTAATATATCAAATGACAGGGATAGTTGTAGCAATGTATGAATTATTAGCACTAAATACGAAGGTCAAGTTGAATCACTTGCCTTGAGAAAGGCTGGTCTGGTCTGACTGGTAGGAGCAACTGGAGCTTCACTCGACCTTTATGGTAAGTTTTCCCTCGACTCGAGATCCTACATAAATAATAATCCTCATTATAATATATTCTCACTAACTTAACCTATTTATAACCCAAAATTAAACACGGATGGCACTTAGGCCTATATGCACCAAATTTTATATTCACTTTTAAATTACGAAAGTACACACATAGCCACATAATCACATATCATATATTAATACCAATAACACCATATATACCATAATGCAACACTAGGCTTGGATGATCTCGACTCACAACTTAAGTCACTTGGTCGCTAAACTAGACAAGGTCTTCTAATTTTGGCTTCATAACTCGATGTGCCTTTCCTAAACTATCCAAAACCTATTGACCCTCACTTGTGCCTTTTGCTCTACTGACCTTATACTATCTTACAACTATGGTGGTCGACCTAATACTCACTTCTAAGTGTTCTAAAACTATGTGATAAGTGAAAGTGCTCACTGGTGCAAATTTCAGAATAACAACTATGGTTTCTTGAGTGCATTAGACACTCTTAGACTACAAGTTTTCCTTCAAAACTTTTACACAAGACTCGCCTGACCTAAGGGCATCTCACAAACTTTATGTGGCTCAAGGGCCTGGCTTGGGCCTTCTTGGGCCTAAGCTAAAAGTCCAAGGTTCCCCTGTTTTTCTGGGCAGAAAACGCCCTGACTTGAATTAACTTGTGACACATGATTCTAACTCATATCCTATGAACTATGGTTGTAAAAACTTCTCTGACACTCCCTCTAACTAAGGCCCAACAGGGCCTAATGAGGGCCTACCCATGACATGGTCAAATCTCCCTATTTCTAAGTTGCAACAAAACTGTCCCCTACTGAACAGATTTTGTTATTCTACTTGTGCACCTAACCAAATGACATGCAAACCTCCAACCAACACCTAAAACCTTTTATATACTCCCAATAATAACTTCTGGTGGCTTGGGCCTCAAAGTGCACATCAATGACATGATCAAAACTCACTCTAAACCTCAGGGTTCTAAACTGATTTTCTGCAGAAACTATAACTCTCCTTTCTCCAAGGTTTTGACTTGACAAACTCAACTACCAACATCCCAATACTCAAACCAAGACTTAAACATGGTAATATACTGAACTAACTCCCTTATTCTCAAAATAACCTTGGGTGAGATCATCCTTACCTAAGGTACAATTATAGCAAAACAAAAGAAACTACACTTCACAAATCATAAATCTTCATGCTTTTGAAACAACAAGATATGCATTTTTATAAAAGATAACCATGAATTATTACCATGCGACAAGAAGCATAAATCAATATTAACACATTATTCCTACTGAAATTAAGGCTCACTAACAAAATCTTTCCAAATGATCAAAATCTTACAACATTCTAAGAGAAATCCACATGCATGCATGTCTTCGGGTTTTGCAAACCAAAACAACACATTTTCTACATATATTCTATCATAAAATTGACATGCAAGCCTAGCATAAGCTATACCTAGATGATCACTTAGCATGCAAAGAGTTTTATCAAATTTTCACCATAAAATTCAAGTCATTATCACATAAACATGCAAAAATTGATTTAAGCAACAAGAATAGTCTTAAGGACCATTCATTCGGCTCCCATATGGTCATGGCCGAATGAAATGGATGGGAATGGCCATTTAATCATCAAGAGTTTCCCTCTCAAGACTTGGCACTTCTCCATTCCTTGTATTCCTCTCAAAAACAACCCTAAACTCACAAGAATCAAGGTTGTACTTTGAGTTTCAACTAGAACCTTAACATGCAACTTTAGAACTTAAACTTTCTATTCAAAACTCTTTGAAATATGAATAATCATGGTATGGGAAATAAAATTTACTTGTATAAAGAGTAGAAGCTTGGTTGAGGAATGAAGAAAAATGGGGAGGGGTGGTTCTCGGCTAAAAGCCGAGAGTGAGGGGGGAAGGAGGGCCGAGATGAGGGAGAAGGGAGGGAGGAGAGAGTGAGGTGTGGGTGGAGCATGAAAATGATCATGACACTTTGCTTGTTTTATGGTATTTGATTTGACAAAATTTGAGTGGAAAGGAGAATTGACAAGACTATCCCTCCACTTATACTTGGTTCATTTTGCATGCAAGGGTAAAGAAGGAAATTGGCTAGAAAAATAAGAGTTAGTGGGGTTGGAATTGTCCTCTTTGTCCTTGAAAAGAATGAGAGGGTGGTTCGCATGCAAGGGCTTTCTTGTAATTTTCTAAATATGACAACTAAAATTTTATAATGATTTATTTTTATAAAATAAAATACAAGTTCAAAAATTATAAAATTTATACCAGAAAATAACTTGGATTTTTAGAGACTTTATAAAATCATTTTCAAAATTTGTGAACAAAATACCTTTTAAAAGAAAATTTTTCCAAGGCTTAGAATATTCCTTATAAATCAAAAATAAAGAAATTAAATAAACTCTTGCTTTGAAAAATCATATACTACATAAAGCAAATTTATAATGCAGAAATTTTCACTCACACAAACGTACAATCATTGAATATATTTCATTCGGCTTTAATATTATACCAAATCCACAAATAATATTACATGAAAATACCGGTTGTAACATCAAATATATTTGAACTCAGAAGGAACTAAACATGAGACAGAGGAGATGGTTAGAGTTGATAAAAGACTACGACTGTGAAATTTTGTATCACCCGGGTAAAGCCAATGTGGTGGCTGACGCCCTTAGTAGGAAGGAAAGACTCAAGATGATAATGACATCGGAGGAATTAGTTAAGGAATTTGAGAAGATGGAAATTGACGTAAGAATAACCGGTAAGGGAACAGAAGGATTATTTGAGATTAAGCTAGTACCAGAACTGACTGCAAAGATACGAGTATGTCAGGAAAAGAAGACGAGTGAGGAAAAAGGGACATTGACCGGTGAAGAAGTGAGATGCGAGAAAGATGAGGAAGGGATCATGAGGTATGCGTCCCGGATTTGGATTCCGAATGTGCAAGAATTAAAAGACGAGCTGTTGCATGAAGGGCACAGCTCTAGATATTCAATCCACCCAGGAAGTACGAAAATGTACCGTGACCTTAAGGAATATTATTGGTGGCCTAACATGAAGAGAGAAGTAGCGGAGTGGGTTAGCAAGTGCTTGACATGCCAAAGAGTGAAGGCGGAACACCAGCGACCTAGTGGACTGCTACGACCCCTAGAAATTCCGGAATGGAAATGGGAACACATAGCCATGGATTTTGTGACAGGCTTACCTAGGACAAAGACCAATCACGATGCTATATGGGTTATCATTGATAGACTGACCAAGTCCGCACACTTCCTACCAATCAACGAAAGGTACACCGTAGACAAGTTGGTAGATATTTACTTGAAGGAAATTGTAATAAGACACGGCGTTCCTGTAGCCATAGTGTCAGATAGAGACCCGAGGTTTAATTCCCGATTTTGGAGAAGCTTCAAGGAATGTGTAGGCACCAGACTAAACATGAGTACCGCTTACCACCCCAAGACGGATGGACAAAGCGAAAGGACTATATAGACCCTAGGAGATATGTTGCGAGTATGTGTCATCGACTTCAAAGGAAATTGGGATGATCACTTACCCCTGATAGAATTTTCTTACAACAATAGCTATCACGCTAGCATAGGAATGCCCCCGTATGAAGCTCTTTACGGGAGAAGATGTCGCTCTCCCCTGTCTTGGGATGAAGTTGGAGAACACAAGCTATTAGGACCAGAGTTAGTCCAGCAGACCAGAGAAATGGTGAAACTCATCAGGAGGAGACTGGTAGCAACCCAGGACAGACAAAAGAAGTACACCGATCAGACCAGGAAGGATAGGGAAGTAGGAGATTCGGTGTTATTGAAGGTATCTCCGTGGAAAGGAGTGATGAGATTTGGAAAGAAAGGGAAGCTGAGTCCCAGATTCATAGGACCCTTTGAAATTTTGAGGAGGATATGACCTCTAGCTTACGAGCTCGCCTTGCCTCCTAATTTGCAACAAGTACACAACGTGTTTCACGTATCCATGTTGAGAAAGTACCATGCCGATGCCCGACATGTAATAGAGTACGAGCAGGTAGATTTACAACCAGACCTGACCTACATCGAGCAGCCAATAAGAATAATGGACCAGAAAGAACAAGTGCTGAGGAACAAAATGGTGAAGCTAGTTAGGATATTATGGAGAAATCAAAATGTTGAGGAATCAACTTGGGAACTTGAAGACACCATGAGGAATAGATATCCCCACTTATTTTCTAATTGATTCCGGGACGGAATCCTTGTTAGAGGGGAAGACTGTAATAACTCGAATTTTTGAGACCCTGTAAAATGTTTAATGAATAGTAACCCTGACAGACGGGAAAACTTTTGAGCCCACACTATATAGTACATAAGAAAATAAGTTTCGGAATAGATATTATGACTATACGTACCAAATGAGTGTATGTAAACGCTATTAGTTTTCGAAGAAAATGAACTTTGAAATATGACCGTAATTACGACTTATCAAGGACTACGGGAATCACAATATAATTACAAGATTAAAATCCTACGGATTTATATTCAATTAGGATAAATAAAAATATAAGGAATAGAAACGAAAAGAATTACATTGCGAACCATTTACGAATAAGTATTGCGGAGAACGTTTAAGTAACCGAGCGAACGCGTAAACGATTAATTAAACGTAACGCACTAACTAAACCATGGTAAGGAAGTAACCATGGTTACTTCATCAAATAGTAAGCTAACCCTAGGATGACCAAGCTAGCTAGCAAATAGTGTGCTAAGGAGCTAACCTTGTAGTTTAGCTTGTAAGCTAGCAAGCTACAAAGATTTGTCCATGGATTTGGAGACAAGGAATAAACCAAAGCTATCCTAGGAAGAATAAAGATCAACTTGCAAAGATATCAAGTCACCTTCCAAGAAGCAACCTAGAAATCATCCAAGAGAAGCAACCAAGTGCTATAAATACCCCCCACCCCCATTTAGCTCCATTCGGCTATTTGAAGAAAAAAAAGGAAATTGCAATTCAAAACTCCAAGCTCTTGTTCTTGTAAAATCCCACAATTATTTCCCAAGCCTCCTAGAAACTAAACTAAGGTAAGAAAAATCTTTCATCTCTTTTTATCAAGGTTTGATGGGTGGAATAAATTCAAGAAACTCACTAGTGAATAGTGTGAATAGTAACCTCTCTTTGGTTTCTTGATTTTAATGGTGGTTTTAGGTTCCAAAAATCATACCAAGCACTTCCAAGCCTCCACCATCCTCAAGAACACATCTCAAGCTTTCAAGAAAGGTAAAAATATTTGGCCTAACTTTATTTAAGGTTCATATTTAAGATCCATTTAGTGGGTGTTAGTAAACCTAGCTTACTAAGTGTTGTTGATGAAATCTTGATGATTAAGTTAAAGTAGATTTAAGGTTGGTTGTTGTTGCCTCAATAACATGATGTTCTTGAGAGGAGTTTGTGTGTTGATGATGATAAGATGATTGTTGGTGGTTGTGTTGGTGGTTAAGGCATAAACGAAACCCCGATCGTAAACGTAACTTCGTTAAAACTAACAAACCGTAACTTTAAGTTTCTGCAGAAAGTCTCGAAGTTGTAAACTGTATATTCTTGAGAAATAACCTTTTTTTAAGATAGACAATGTTATAAGGATCGTTTAGGCACTTGAATCACTTAATTCCAATTTATGGATCAAAAGTTATGATCATTTTAGTAAAAGTGTTTTACGCGACAAAAACTGCTTCGAATCACGAACTTTGAAAATATAAAGGATAGACTTAAAAGTATTCATAAATCATGAAATTTTTACAGAGAGTAACATGTGGAGTTTACTAACTTTCATAAAAATTTCAAGTGAAATTAATGATTTATCAATTTTATAAAAATGGCGGAGCCAAGACCGCACGAGTAGAAACCGTAAGAATCCTTAAGCGGAGCCGACAACGATAATGAGAATGAACTCAAGATACTTAGGAAAATGAAGTTACCATAAAGTTTTTATGACTTAAAAGAAATATTAAGGGTAGTATGAGTTGAGAGGGTGTATAATGAGTAGCGCATGAGTGTGAGTACCGTGAATTAGGACGGAACCTAACAAAATGAAATGTGTTTATGGTTATAGATTTCCGAGCGGAACCTAGAGCATCCTCCACCTCGAGATACCCTGGCAAGTTTACAAACCCAACCCCATTTTACTGTTGTGTTGTGAAAGGATTATTTTACTATAATCGCATAAATACCATGTTTTCCATGATACGTAGTTGTTGAATTTTCGCATGATATAACGATGTTGTACGATAAGTATATATCGTGAAATATTATTTCGCTTTAAGCGTAATGTATGATAGAAGACTGAGGGTCGGTCGGGGATTAAGATAAAACCCGGGAATCATTCCGGAGATATTATAGGACGGTTATACGTCCATAGTGGTACGTTTTAAAGGGACTCATCGTCCACTTACGAAACATTAAAACACCTCGAACTTTTAAAACGATTTCCCAATGAGCATATTCCCTCAACTATATTTTATTGATTCGGATATTAAATATTATATACGTATTCCTTTATTATAGGAGTAGTATACTTCAACGTTTATTTATTTCAAACCCGATTAATCATTATAGATTATTAACTATGTAAACACAAACTAGTTGAGGAATACTATTTAAATAAATCTTTTAAAAGAATAACTCATTCGAGGTATGATGAATATTAATTATCATTTAATTATTTATAGACTACTATTTAATTAATGATTATTTATTTAAGGATTGTTATTGATTTAAAGATCATAGATCCTGATATACCTTCTGATTTAGAAGTATCATTCGAATAATTTCAGATCGTCGGTGAATATTATCCCGACATATTATTATATTGAATATAGTTTCAAAAAGAAACTTTTCCCCTTATTAATTATCTGTTTATAACGGTCAACTCACATCCCTAGTACTTCCTCCGAAATTCTCGGAAGTACGTATATACATATATATACACTTATATTTTAAAAAGATAAACTATCTCTATCAACAAGCAAAACGCTTGGGGAACTTCGATGTGGTTCAAGTTCCCGAGATTGATAGAATTCTGTTGAAGGACAATGGAGGGGTAGACTCTGGTACTACGTGTGTTGGATGGGCTACCAAAGGTACCGCAGGCGAAGGTACTTTGTGTACTCAGGAACTTGTGAAGTATGTGTATACCCGAAAATGGGACACGTAGCCCGAATGCGGCCAGGGTGATACCCGAGAGATGACGGTATTCGTCCTTTTACTAGTAAAGAAGGTTACTTTCCGTAGGACGACTGATCATCATATGCGGTGGCTCCTGTGAGATGTCCAAAATCTTCCAATTGGAATTGATATGCAGTACCGTAACCCAAGCCTAGGTGCTGGGATTACTATTAAGGTATTCACAGGTTATAAAACCCCCTTAAAAGAATTGTTCTCATAAGAAGGTGTGGGACACCGAGAAATCTACTTTTAAATAAAACATATATATAATATATGATGTTATTATACAGTCATTTTTATACTGTACATTATTATGCTGAGCATCTTAGCTCACACTTGTTTTCTTAAATTGACACAACACAACAGTGAATCAAGATGTCTGCCATGAGAACCATAGCTAGGAAACGGGTAGGAAATGGTCAGCTGTTCCGTAAATTGTTTGGGGCAGTACCTCAGGTAGTCGGAATAAGCTGGATTAGTTTTCAGTTGTTTATAGTTCAGCTTATTTATAAGTATGGTTTATGTAAAATAAGAAATAAGAAACGTATATTCGGCCGGCGGATTAACCTTACTTAAAGGTCACCCCCGGTAAGACTAATTACATTTGGGTTGTAATAAAATTTCTCTAGTAATGATGGTTCGTTTCCAAGACAATAACCTGTAGTGTGTGTGTGTTAAGTGTGGGGTCGTGAAGCGTGAGCATTTATATATTGTAGTGTGAGTTGTGTGAGTTTAGATAGCGTGCCACAGCATAGCCGTGTACCATTAATCCAAATTATATTGACTGTTAATATCTCACCTAAACATATTCTGATTTCAAGTACGACTGTTTCAGATTTTAACCAAAAATAAGTCAAGTAAAGAATCAGGTGTTAATATCAGAACTTAGACTTATATCAGAACTTAACAGTCATCAGAACATGATTTCTTAACTCGAAAAGTGAATGCCTATTTCTGTAATTCTTCACACAAATTCTGATTTCGGTTCTTCAGAACTTTCATCAGAACCTGTCCTCAGAATTTATGCAATCTGACACATAAACTGTTCATCTAAAACATCATTTATCACCACAGTAATTTTCATCATTCATATGGAGTGTATGTGTGTGCAGTAAGCTAAATATCAGATAAGGAGTAAAGTCTGATTCACTTCAGTACATCTTAGAAATAAGGCATAACTAAGAACTTTGCTCAAAATATGTCAAAATTATGAAGTCTACTTTAGAATGAGTTCATGCATAAGTCCACCTCAACTGTTTTTGTGCTCATTTTATGCATCTTTTGAAATTCCATTTTACAGTGGTTTCTCAGTGTAAGTGAGTCACGACTGCTTATCAGAATTTATGATATTATCAGATTATTTCTCCAGTAATCATAGAGTATGAAAAGTCACCAAGAAAAATATTTATTTACTTTTCTGATGCATATTACTTAATACCAGCAATGCACTTGGGTCGTCCCTTTCATATTTTTACTCTAGATCTCAAAGGAGTACCCGTTTTTTATTCCTTTTTCTTTTCCTTTTTCTTTTGATAAGTGAGGCTTATCAGCACTTTTTACATTCACCAGATTTACTAACATCAGAACTTAGCAGATGAGAAGTATTATTCTAGTTTTTGACTTAGTAATAAGATAAACAAAGTAAATTTAACTACGCTCAATATCAGAATTTGCTTGTGTTAAGAGATTTACACATAAACAATTACTTCAAATATAGGATTTGTAGTATATTAAAGACTACTGGATCAGCATCTAACATATTTATCCTCATTGGATTGACTAATCACATAAACATTCATATCACTATCAGAGTTTAGAAGTACACATCAGTCAACAATCAGTACTTAAGTAATTTTCAATTAAGCACAGAATACGCAAAGATAGTAATATCTGTAAATACTGATTCATAAAGTCTGATGCATCAGATTAAAAGCTAAGCAGATTTAGAGAAAGAACCTGAAACCATTCCAAGTTCATTTACCAATCTTGAAAAGGTAGCTTCACATAGTGGTTTGGTCAAGATATCTGCTAGTTGTTGATCTGTTGGAACAAAGTGCAATTCCACTGTACCTTCATCCACATGTTCCCTTATGAAGTGGTACCTTATGCTGATGTGTTTTGTCATTGAGTGTTGAACTGGATTACCTGTCATAGCAATAGCACTTTGATTATCACAGTAAATATGGATTTTAAAATATGTTAACCCATAATCCAGTAACTGATTCTTCATCCAAAGAATTTGTGCACAACAGCTTCCTGCAGCAATGTACTCCGCTTCTGCAGTTGATGTGGAAATTGACTTTTGTTTCTTGCTAAACCAAGAAACCAATCTGCCTCCAAGAAATTGACAGCTTCCACTTGTGCTTTTCCTGTCAATTTTGTAACCTGCAAAATCTGCATCTGAGTAACCTATTAGTTTAAAATCTGATTCTCTGGGATACCACAATCCCAGATCAGCTTTTCCCTTAAGATACTTGAAAATTCTTTTCACAGCTGTTAAGTGAGGTTCTCTTGGATCTGCTTGAAATATTGCACAAAGACAGGTAGCATACATGATATCATACCTTTGTATTCAGTAATATCTACTAATTTACCAGTATCCTTATCCAGTTTTGTTGTAGTGGCCATGGGAGTGGATGCACTTGAACAGTCCTGCATTCCAAATTTCTTCAGCAAATTTCTGGTGTACTTGGTTTGACAAATAAAAGTGCCTTCTTCATTCTGCTTGACTTCAAGGCCCAGAAAGTAGCTAAGTTCTCCCATCATACTCATTTGATATCTTGACTGCATCAGTTTGGCAAACTTCTTGCAAAGTCTATCATTTGTAGAACCAAAGATGATATCATCAACATATATCTAAACCAGAAGTAAGTCATTTCCATGATTGAGGTAGAACAATGTTTTATCTATAGTTCCTCTGTTAAATCTACTTTCCAGAAGAAACTGAGCTAAAGTCTCATACCATGCTCTTGGAGCTTGCTTAAAGCCATAAAGTGCTTTATCAAGCCTGTAGACATGATTTGCATATTTAGGATCTACAAAGCCTGGAGGTTGTTCAACATATACTTCCTCCTCTAATTCTCCATTGAGAAAAGCACTTTTCACATCCATTTGAAAGATAGTAAACTTTTTGTGAGCAGCATAAGCCAAAAATATTCTTATGGCTTCCAATCTTGCAACTGGTGCAAAAATTTCATCATAATCAATTCCCTCATATTGAGAATATCCTTTTGCAACCAACCTTGCTTTATTCCTTGTAATTATGCCATCACTATCAGTTTTATTTCTAAACACCCACTTTGTACCAACAACAGATCTGTTCTTTGGTCTTGGCACTAGGGTCCATACTTTGTTTCTTTCAAATTCATTTAACTTTTTCTGCATTGCTTGCACCCAATCAGCATCTTGAAGAGCTTCTTCCACTTTCTTTGGTTCAGTCTGAGAAAGAAAAGAATTATAAAGAAATTCACTTGAAGTAGCTATTCTAGTTCTGACACCTGCATCAGGATTTCCAATAATCAAATCAGGTGTATGTGATTTAGTCCACTTCCTTGCAGATGGAAGGTTTTCTCTAGAACTGGATGCTCCCCCATGATCCATGCTATCTTCATCAACATTTTCTGATGCTCCCCCTGAAACTATGCTCTCTGAGTTGGATCCTTCAGAATTTAAGTTTTCAGAACTATCAGAACTTGGCTTATCAGAGCTTGATGAATCAGAACTTGAAGAGCCAGTTGTATGTTCTGATGCTTCTTGAGATATAGTTATATCTTCAGTATGCTCCCCCTGCACAGGTGCATTTTCCTTTGACGTAGTCACCACAGTTTCAATGACATCAGAGTTTAATCCATCAGAGTTTGGAGTATCAGGACTTAGACTGTAAGGGTTTTCAGTATCAGAATTTAATTCTTCATTTTTGAATCTCAGCTGATCATGATCATTAAAATCTTCAAGTCCAATAATCTTCTTATCATCAAAAGAGACATTGATAGATTCCATGACCACCCTTGTTCTCAAGTTGTAGACTCTGAAGGCTTTTGTGGAAAGTGGATATCCAACAAAAATTCATTGATCAGCTTTTAAATCAAATTTAGATAGCTGTTCAGGATGAGTCTTAAGAACAAAACACTTGCATCCAAACACATGAAAATACTTCAGATTTAGCTTCTTTTTCTTCACCATCTCATATGGTATATTTCCTTGCTTGTTAATGAGTGTTGCATTCTGAGTAAAACAAGCAGTCTGCATAGCTTCAGCCCAGAAATTGGTTAGAAGCTTTGCTTCTTCAAGCATAGTTCGTGCAGCTTCAATAAGAGTTCTATTCTTTCTTTCAACAACTCCATTTTGCTGTGGAATTCCAGGAGCAGAAAATTCCTGCTTGATTCCCTGGTCTTTGCAGAACTCTTCCATTGTCAAATTCTTGAACTAAGTGCCATTATCACTTCTTATTATCTTCACAGAATCTTTGACCAATTTATCCAGTTGCTTGACATGATCAATCAAGATAGATGCAGTTTCACTTTTTGTGTGCAAGAAATACACCCATGTGTATCTGGTGAACTCATCCACTATGACCATAGCATATTTCTTCTTTGCAATAGACATGACATTCACTGGACCAAATAGATCAACATGTAGTAGGTGATAAAGCTCAAGAATTGATGATTCAGTCTTGCTCTTGAATGAAGATTTCCTTTGTTTAGCTTTCTGACATGAATCACAAAGGCCATCAGGAGCAAATACTGACTTTGGCAGTCCTCTCAAAAAATCTTTCTTGAATAGTTCATTTATATTGTTGAAATTTAAATGAGAGAGTTTCTTGTGCCAGTTCCAGCTTTCTTCAATTGATGCTCTACTCATCAGACAGATTGCAGAACCATCAGTACTTGTTGAAAGCTTAGCTTCATAAATGTTACCATGCATGTATCCTTTCAGAACAACTTTGCCTGTAGATTTACTTACAACTTCACAGTGTTCTTCAAAGAAATCAACATGATAACCTCTGTCACTGATTTGACTAACACTCAGCAGATTGTGTTTAAGTCCTGAGACCAGAGCTACTTCTTTAATGATGATATTCCCAAGATTGATATTGCCATATCCCAATGTTTTTCCAATGTTGCCATCTCCATAAGAAACACTTGGGCCAGCCTTCTCCACAAAGTCTGATAGCAGGGTTTTATTTCCAGTCATATGTCCTGAACATCCACTGTCCAGAACTAGAATGTTTTTCCTGTTGCCCTGCAATCACAAAGACCACTAATAATTAGTTTTAAGGACCCAGACTTGCTTGGATCCTTTGGCCTTATTAAGTTTGTTAACATTTGCAGCGGATTTAGCATCAGAGTTTGTGTTAACATTTTTCTTATCAGAATTTACACTATCAGACTTTGAATCAGAACTTACACTAGAAGGAACAATGCTAACTTTCTTTAAAGAAGGTTTTATTTGATAATAATCATAGTACAAACTATGATTTTCCTTACAAGTATAAATGGAATGCCATAAACTACCACAATGAAAACAAGGATTTTGTGGCTTATATCTAACAGACTGACTCTTAACTTCTGACTTTGAAGGTAAGGAGTTTATGTTCTTATTCTTCCTGCAAAAAGAAGGCAGATGGTTAGAACTTCCACAGTTATGACACGTTTTTCTAGGAGCATCAGGAACAGGCTTATAATCATTGCTTTTATTCACACCTTCCTTTCCATTCCTATTTTTCCTAGGTGATTTTACCTTGTTTATATTCTTAACATCTTTCAGATTATGCTTAAGCTGCTTCTTAGTCATTAAGCCTACGTTTACTTCAGTTGTCTTTTCCTGTTTTAGTTTGTCAGAAGTTAATTCCTTTTTAACTTTTGATTTCTCAGTATCAGACTTTACAGCTACAAACTAAACAGGTTTTAACTTTGGCTTTTGTTTAACAACTATAGGCTTAATATCTACAGTTCCTTTATCATTCTCATCATCTCCATAACCTAAGCCCTCTTTCCAGTTTCCACTACTTAACAAATTCTGAGTTGTTCTGCCAGAGTTAGTCCAAGTCCTGATAATCTCTCTTTCCTTTTCTAACTCAGTTTTTAGAGATTCATTCATTTTAAGTACTTCATCCCTAACATAGAAAGCATCATCTCTATCTTTCTGAGTTTGATGGAACATGACTAACTCTTTTTCTAAATAATCATTCTTCTTCTTACAAGCAAGATTTTCAGAAGTTAGTTTTTCACATGTTAAAGTTTGATCTCTATAGCTAATGAACATGGTTTTAAGATATCTTCTCAACTCATTAATATCATCAGTATGAAAGGCATAAGTAGTTTGAGGTACCTTTAACTCAGCATCTTCAGGACTGCTAATAGCATTTTCTATATCAGCATTTGCCATCAAGGCATAGTTCTCCTCACTTTCAGAATCTGAAGTGTCTGTCCAGCTTTTCTTCTTTGTGACAAGAGCCTTGCCTTTGTCACTCATCACTTTCTTGCAATTAGGAGATATGGGGCCTTTCTCACCACAGCTGTAGCATTTGACATTTGTGTAATCTCCTCTGTCAGACTTCCCTCATTTGCCTTCAGATTTTCTGAAATTCTTCTTATCAGAACTTGCACCTTTCCTGGAAAACTTCTTTCCTTTCCTGAACTTCCTGTATGCAATCCTTGTGATTCCTTTCACCATAAGAGCACACAGCTTCATCATCTCTTCATCAGCATCCATCTCAGGCGAGCTTTCAGTTTCTGAGTCACCATCACTATCAGAACTTGATGACTAAGTATCAGACTTTGTGAAGAGCGCTTTACCCTTGCCTTTCCTTGAGGTCGCTGTCTTGGGAGATTCTTCTTCAGCCTTAAGAGCAACTGTCCTTGACTTTCCTTCTTTCCTCTTGCTTCTTTGTTCCATCTCAAGTTCATGAGTCTTGAGCATCCCATAGATTTCATCAAGAGTTGTTTCTTCAAGACTATAGTTGTCTCTTATGATTGTGGCCTTCAAATCCCAGTTTTTAGGAAGAGCTAACAGGAATTTAAGGTTTGAATCTTGAAGATCATACTCCTTATCAACCAGTGACAAATCATTCAAGAGTTTGACAAATCTATCATATAAATCAGTCAATGACTCATTAGCCTTTGAGTCAAAGTGTTCATACTCTTGAGTGAGTATAGTCTTCCTGTTCTTCTTAATCGAATCAGTTCCCTGACATCTTGTTTCCAAGGCATCCCATATCTCCTTTGCAGTTTTGCAGTTTATTACCCTATTTGACATTACATTATCAATGGTACTATGCCGTAAGTGTCATACCTTAGCATCCTTAGCAATTGATGCGATATCTTCAGTAGTGTAATCACTCTTCTCTTTTGGTACAGACTTTGCTGCTTCACCTACAACTGCAACAGTGAGTTTTGTTGGATTGTGAGGTCCTTCCTTGATTCTATCAAGATATTCTGGATCTGTAGCTTCCAGAAACATAGTCATCCTCACCTTCCATATGGGATATTCAGATGGTCTCAATATGGGAACTCTAATAGCCTCATATCGACTATGGATTTGTGTCTTTGGAGGTTCTTCAGTTTTGGTGGGCTTAGTTGGAGTTTCTACTTCAGACATGATTGTTTTTGGATCTTAAACTGTTTGTGTTTAACAGATCTGCTCTGATACCACTTGTTAGGTCACACACACTGTAGAAGGGGGTTGAATATAGTGTATAGAACAATCAAATCGAATTCAAATAACACAAGTAACAGAAAATAGACTTTATTCAAAGCAATAAACTCTGTTAAAATATGGAACTGTCCTCTCTCAGTGATGAACAAATATCACGAGAGCTTCTAGGGTTACAATGAATAATATTCTCGATAACGATAACACTTTTAGTGTAAACCCTATGTCTGTATTTATATACTACACAATTACAAGATAATCGCTAATTGATATGGAATATAATTCTGCTTCCTAAAATATATCAATCAGATATCTTTTCTTCCAAGTATTCTATTCTTCATAGAATTCCTTCTTCATGCATATCTCTTCTTACATTTGTCTCGATCTTCTCTTCCTTCAATCAGCCGCCTTCCTTATCTAAACGTTTCCTTTAAGTCCTGATATTATCTCCTGATAAATATCTCCTGAACCTTAAGTACTGATGACTTAAGTTCTGACTTCAGTATAAGTGCTGATTTCAGTTAAGTACTGATTTGTCCTGTTTAAGTAAGATCTGAAAACTAAACATAAATCATATTAGCCATGACATTATCAAATATATTTAACAATCAGAACTTGATTTGTATCAAAGATAAAATGGTCATCATAATATGGATAAATCAGGATTTAAAAACGCATCAAAACACCAAACAACTCAGAGATAAAATCTTGCAACAATATAAAATTTCATTAATATATTAAGTGAATACATTTAATGAAATTTAAATTACATCACAAAATTAGAAGATTGACCTAAGCTACAACTCCGAACATCAACAACTATTGTCCTAAGTTAAGAAGCCTGACAAAGCTGACGGTGAAGAGAAACAGGGAGCAGAAACTATTTCTTCTTCCTACTCTAAAAAAAAGAACAGCGAGTCGAATGATTCGCTCCTGTTGTCGAAGATGACGGAGATGTAGTTCTTTTCGAACTGTCAACATATCACGTTTAATAATCTCAGGAAATCTAATTCATAGATTGTGAGGGATGTTGTTGATAGGGTATGGAGTTGGAATCCCATTTTGAAAAACATGGACAGTCTCGTCGCCATAATTGTAAAACCATCCAAACGCAGCCATTTTTGGTGTTTAAAATAAAACGAGAGTGAGTTTGTGAGAGAATGATATATGTGTTGGCTAGAATGAAGTGTTGGTTTTTATAGCCAATGGAATGTCAGGAGACGCAAGGAAAAGTTAATGATTATAGGTAGAAATACTTCGACCTTGTCTCCCTAGACTTAGGAGAAGAAAAACAGTCATTGGAAGTGTAAAATAGGATTTAATGCGCACATGAAACAAGTAAAAATTACTGTGCATAGCCGTGTACAATTAATCCAAATTATATTGACTGTTAATATCTCACCTAAACATATTCTAATTTCAAGTACGACTGTTTCAGATTTTAACCAAAAATAAGTCAAGTAAAGAATCAGGTGTTAATATCAGAACTTAGACTTATATCAGAACTTAACAGTCATCAGAACATGATTTCTTAACTCGAAAAGTGAATGCCTATTTCTGTAATTCTTCACACAAATTCTGATTTCGGTTCTTCAGAACTTTCATCAGAACCTTTCATCAGAACCTGTCCTCAGAATTTATGCAATCTGACACATAAACTGTTCATCTAAAACATCATTTATCACCACAGTAATTTTCATCAATCATATGGAGTGTATGTGTGTGCAGTAAGCTAAATATCAGATAAGGAGTAAAGTCTGATTCACTTCAGATATCTTAGAAATAAGGCATAACTAAGAACTTTGCTCAAAATCTGTCAAAATTCTGAAGTCTACTTTAGAATGAGTTCATGCATAAGTCCACCTCAACAGTTTTTGTGATTATTTTATGCATCTTTTGAAATTCCATTTTACAGTGGCTTCTCAGTGTAAGTGAGTTACGACTGCTTATCAGAATTTATGCTATTATCAGAGTATTTATCCAGTAATCATAGAGTATGAAAAGTCACCAAGAAAAATATTTATTTGCTTTTCTAATGCATATTACTTAATACCAGCAATGCACTTGGGTCGTCCCTTTCACATTTTTACTCTAGATCTCAAAGGAGTACCCGTTTTTTAGCATTTGTTAACATTTGCAGCGGATTTAGCATCAGAGTTTGTGTTAACATTTTTCTTATCAGAATTTACACTATCAGACTTTGAATCAAAACTTACACTAGAAGGAACAATGCTAACTTTCTTTAAAGAAGGTTTTATTTGATAATAATCATAGTACAAACTATGATATTCCTTACAAGTATAAATGGAATGCCATAAACTACCACAATGAAAACAAGGATTTTGTGGCTTATATCTAACAGACTGACTCTTAACTCCTGACTTTGAAGGTAAGGAGTTTATGTTCTTATTCTTCCTGCAAAAAGAAGCCAGATGGTTAGAACTTCCACAATTATGACACGTTTTTCTAGGAGCATCAGGAACAGGCTTATAATCATTGCTTTTGTTCACACCTTCCTTTCCATTCCTATTTTTCCTAGGTAATTTTACCTTGTTTGCATTCTTAACATCTTTCAGCTTATGCTTAAGCTGCTTCTTAGTCATTAAGCCTATGTTTACTTCAGTTGTCTTTTCCTGTTTTAGTTTGTCAGAAGTTAATTCCTTTTTAACTTCTGATTTCCCAGTATCAGACTTTACAGCTACAAACTTAACAGGTTTTAACTTTGGATTTTGTTTAACAACTATAGGCTTAATATCTACAGTTCCTTTATCATTCTCATCATCTCCATAACCTAAGCCCTCTTTCCAGTTTCCACTAATTAACAAATTCTGAGTTGTTCTGCCAGAGTTAGTCCAAGTCCTGATAATCTCTCTTTCCTTTTCTAACTCGGTTTTTAGAGATTCATTCATTTTAAGTACTTCATCCCTAACATAGAAAGCATCATCTCTATCTTTCTGAGTTTGATGGAACATGACTAACTCTTTTTCTAAATAATCATTCCTCTTCTTACAAGCAAGATTTTCAGAAGTTAATCTTTCACATGTTAAAGTTTGATCTCTATAGCTAATGAACATGGTTTTAAGATATCTTCTCAACTCATTAATACCATCAGTATGAAAGGCATAAGTAGTTTGAGGTACCTTTAACTCAGCAGCTTCAAGACTGCTATCAGCATTTGCCATCAAGGCATAGTTCTCCTCACTTTCAGAATCTGAAGTGTTTGTCCAGCTTTTCTTCTTTGTGACAAGAGCCTTGCCTTTGTCACTCTTCACTTTCTTACAATCAGGAGATATGTGGCCTTTCTCACCACAGTTGTAGCATTTGACATTTGTGTAATCTCCTCTGTCAGACTTCCCTCCTTTGCCTTCAGATTTTTTGAAATTCTTCTTATCAGAACTTGCACCTTTCCTGGAAAACTTCTTTCCCTTCCCGAACTTCCTGTATGCAATCCGTGTGATTCCTCTCATCATAAGAGCACACAGCTTCATCATCTCTTCATCAGGATCCATCTCAGGAGAGCTTTCAGTTTCTGAGTCACCATCACTATCAGAACTTGATGACTCGGTATCAGACTTTGTGAAAAGCGCTTTACCCTTGCTTTTCCTTGAGGTCGCTGCCTTGGGAGATTCTTCTTCAGCCTTAAGAGCAACTGTCCTTGAATTTCCTCAAGTTCATGAGTCTTGAGCATCCCATAGATTTCATCAAGAGTTGTTTCTTCAAGACTATAGTTGTCTCTTATGATTGTGGCCTTCAAATCCCAGTTTTTAGGAAGAGCTAACAGGAATTTAAGGTTTGAATCTTGAAGATCATACTCCTTATGAACCAGTGACAAATCATTCAAGAGTTTGACAAATCTATCATATAAATCAGTCAATGACTCATTAGCCTTTGAGTCAAAGTGTTCATACTCTTGAGTGAGTATAGTCTTCCTGTTCTTCTTAATCGAATCAGTTCCCTGACATCTTGTTTCCAAGGTATCCTATATCTCCTTTGCAGTTTTGTAGTTTATTACCCTATTTGACATTACATTATCAATGGCACTATGCAGTAAGTGTCGTACCTTAGCATCCTTAGCAATTGATGCGATATCTTCAGCAGTGTAATCACTCTTCTCCTTTGGTACAGACTTTGCTGCTTCACCTACAACTGCAACTGCGAGTTTTGTTGGATTGTGAGGTCCTTTCTTGATTCTATCAAGATATTCAGTATCTGTAGCTTCCAGAAACATAGTCATCCTCACCTTCCATATGGGATATTCAGATGGTCTTAATATGGGAACTCTAATAGCCTCATATCGACTATGGATTTGTGTCTTTGGAGGTTCTTCAGTTTTGGTGGGCTTAGCTGGAGTTTCTACTTCAGACATGATTGTTTTTGGATTTTAAATTGTTTGTGTGTTAACAGATCTGCTCTGATACCACTTGTTAGGTCACACACACTGTAGAAGGGGGTTGAATACAGTGTATAGCACAATCAAATCGAATTCAAACAACACAAGTAACAGAAAACAGACTTTATTCAAAGCAATAAACTCTGTTACAATATGAAACTGTCCTCTCTCAGTGATGAACAAATATCACGAGAGCTACTAGGGTTACAATGAATAATATTCTCGATAATGATAACACTTTTAGTGTAAACCCTATGTCTGTGTTTATATACTACACAGTTACAAGGTAATCGCTAATTGATATGGAATATAATTCTGCTTCCTAAAATATATCAATCAGATATCTTTTCTTCCAAGTATTTTATTCTTCATAGAATTCCTTCTTCATGCATATCTCTTCTTACATTTGTCTCGATCTTCTCTTCCTTCAATCAGCCGCCTTCCTTGTCTGAAAGTTTCCTTTAAGTCCTGATATTATCTTCTGATAAATATCTCCTGAACCTTAAGTACTTATGACTTAAGTTCTGACTTCAGTATAAGTGTTGATTTCAGTTAAGTACTTATTTGTCCTATTTAAGTAAGATCTGAAAACTAAACATAAATCATATTAGTCATGACATTATCAAATATATCTAACACTCCTGTTGCAAGGCTTGAAGCCATCAGAATCTTTTTAGCCTATGCAGCCCATGCCAATTTCAAGGTCTATCAAATGGATGTCAAAAGTGCCTTTCTGAATGGAGATTTGGAGGCAGAAGTTTATGTCAGTCAACCTCCTGGTTTTGAAGATCCAAATTTTCCAGAACATGTCTATTATCTTTTGAAAGCACTTTATGGACTGAAGCAAGCACCTAGAGCCTGGTATGACACTTTATTAAAGTTCCTTTTGGAAAATCACTTCACAAGAGGTACTGTAGATAAAACTTTATTTTTCAGGAATGTTAATGGCTCTAGTGTAACACCCCCAGATCCGGGGTCGGGGATCCGGGTTGTCACGAGTTCCATTTCCCTTATTAACACCCAATCTTAATAATTTCTCAACTACTCTGCACTGTGACCCCACAATAAACACACACACCACACGTTATAGTCTCAGAGATGAACATCCAAAAATAATCACAAGTCATTTTATTCCACAATTATATGTCAATACACCTTAAAAAGGTTTTGAATAAATTTACATTTCATTGCCATTATTACAATTCATAAATATACATAAATCTGGTACATCAAAAGTTGAAGCCTAGTCTATTGGTAGTTCCCTACCTCAGCTACAGTGACTTCAATGCCTATAGGAAGCTGCGAAACGCTTCCTATCCGATCGCGAATTGGGAGCTTGGTCCTGTTCATCTTATCTATCTGATGTTGTGTGATGAAAGAAGAAAGCAAGGGTGAGCAGCAAGCCCACCAAAATAATATGTATAATGATTAATAGTATATGAGTCTACTCATAATACTCATGAAAATCTTGGTCAAAAGAAATGAACCAAGTTTGATATCTTAATGCGATGAAGTCGCAAAATATTCAGTATATATACATATATACTTTTAAAAGTAATGGAAGTCCTCTTCCATGCATAATATACACAAAGTCCCATTGTATAACTGTATAAAAATATCGTTGCAAGGTGATCTCATATATCTAACCTTGTCTCAACGTTCTTCTGAAAATCTTTGTCATTCATAAGACAATTATTAATTAGATATAAGTTTAAAAGATGAAGTTACCAAATACTTCACTACACTTATATCATATATAAAGCTACTTGAACTGCCACCGTTCAAAGTATTATAGGTTTTAAGAAAAACATCCCATAGATGAGACCACAAGTTAAGACTTGAATAGATTCAATCTTTGAAAGATTATTGAACGAAAAAGTTATGAGATACTTTATTTAGTCCCGATATATATATAACCACATATATATACCCCTTTCAACATTTCCTGAAACCTCTGTTATGTAAAGTATGAACAGAGTTTGAAACATCCAATGAATTTTGGAAAGGAAAAGAATTTTGGCATAAACCCGATATCTTGCTGATCAGGCAAAGATACCAATAAGTAACCTTTTCTACTGTAGATGGATGAATTCCTCACCGGTCATCACCCTGGCCGCATTAGGACCTCGCGCTCGGCCGTACCCCGGCCCCTCACGCGTTGATGGACTGCCACCCAGCCACTTACACAATAATAGACCGTACCCCGGCCTGTCGCTTATGCCGACTCAATGAGATGGGCTTACTTCCCGAACGTTGGGCAAGTAATCAATTCATTTACCAAATCTGCAACCTCGTTGCGAATATAAAATACACCACAGAGCCGGATTCCCCAGGTTTTGAGCGAGTATTTAAATCCCCTTTAAAAAGGAAGATCTTAAATATAAAAATGAGTTTTGGGATCCGCTCTGACTTTTAAAAATCATTTTGAAGACTCGAAAACACTTTAAAGAGTGTTTGGAGTAAGGCTGATTTAATGAAGTAAATCAGTCCCCAGAATATTAGAAAATATCTGAATATTATTAATTAAATAATATTCCCATAAAGAATAATCTTTATAAAAATAATTGAAGTAGAAGTATTAAAATTTATACTAGAAACGAGTATTAAATAACCAAAGATACACTTATATGAAAGTATTATCTTTATTTGAATAATCGAAAATAAGTTTGATTATTAACACCTTATTCTTTAATAAAATAAAGAATATATTTCAGTAATAAGCGGAGTCATAATACCTCGAATGAATATTATAAATAATATTCATTAAATAAAATAAAGGAGTCATACATCCTCAAATGAATATTCAAAATAATATTCAATAATAAAATAAAGGAGTCATAAGTCCTCGGATGAATATTCGAAATAATTTTCAATAATAAAATAAAGGAGTCATAAGTCCTCGGATGAATATTCGAAATAATATTCAATAATAAAATAAAGGAGTCATACATCCTCAAATGAATATTCAAGATAATATTCATTAATAAAATAAAGTTATCGAATAAACCTTATTCGATTAATAGTTTTGAAAACTATAACCATATATATATATATAAATAAATATATATATAAAATCTACTCGGGATCCTCGACTCCCGGTTTTAGAAAATGTTTTCACCTTTGGGTCCCTATACTAAGGGTATATGCAAATTACCGCTATTCTCTAGCATAGGTATTATCAACTGAACCAACAGATATATATGGCAAGAATACGAAACAGGCATGCATATATATACCATATCAGCATGCTTCAATATATCGCAAAATTTGCTAATTAACCAACATGCATCTATCACAAGATAATGCATATACATATATACATCACAACAACAGTATAACGGGTAGAAAACTTGCCTGAGCGACTGGGGGTTACGAATGGCTCGGGACGAGTCTGGTAACCTATAAGCAACAAGTAAGTTGGAATTAAACCAAAGTCACTTGTAAATCTATACTTTAACTAACTTAGACTCTAACGCTCGTTTTGCGCTCACTGATTCGCTTAAGTCACTCGGGTACCCTCGGCTCCACCATTTTTAATAATTTAACCTTTACGAGTTTTAAAGCGATTCCTTCGCGAGTGACTTACCAACTGCCTAAAACACTTACCATAAATGTTTCATGCATTAATTAACCCTTTTCGGTCTTTAACCTACATTTCAAAGTAAGGCGAGGGGAAAAAGTTTCGTTCGCGAAACGCCGTTACTTGAAACGGTCGTTTCTCCTAAACCGTTCATCGGAATCAAACGAACCACATATCAAAACGAAGCTCGTAACATGAACTATCTAAACATGACAATGGTCAAAACCTAGCAGTGAGTTCAAGGGTTCTGATGTTAAGAACAAAAACAGTCTACGGTAAATCGGACATTACGACGGCTATGTTTACGCGATTTCCCAAATTTAAACCACTCGATACCAACCACAAATCAACCCCAAATCAATCATACAACCAATATCCATCCTTATCACATCATAACAACCCCAACAAATCCATATTAACCATTTATACTTATTCCTCACATGAACTAAAAGCTTTACTTAGGTTCTTTAACTAATTACCAAGATTTACAACTCCAACAATACAACAAAACCAACTAATCTCTACAAACTCAACCAAACTTCAACCAATCAAGCATCATGCCTCACATATGCTATATCAAACACATTCAATCCTAATTACTCAAAACTAAAGCTAGGGTTTGTAGTTTATACCTTCCTTGGAGAGTGGAGAATCAAGAGAATGGCTTGGAATCACCCTTAAAGTCCTTATCCAAGCTTAATCTAAACAAAACTTCAAGAACACAAATTTTAGTTCTTGAAAACACTATTCACCATCTTCTTTCATGATTTATAGAAAAAGATTGGCTTGGAATTAGAAGCTTAAACTTATAGGAAGTATGTAACTATCCATGGGGAAGCTTAGATAATTACCTTGCTAAATAGTAAGTGGAGGAGCTTGGACTTCCATTTTCTAAGAAAAGCACCCGAGAGCTTCAAGGAGAAGAAGAGAGATTTTTTTGTGTTTTGTGATTTGTTTTGCTTGGTTGCTAGATTTTTGTTTTGTTTTAGGCCAATTACCCATTTACCCTTGATTTTGTGTGGTTAACAATCCACCACATTTCCTTCCCTTCTATGTCATGCTTGCATCACTTTGCTATGTCATCCTCCCTTCCTTGTCCTCTTCTCATTGGTTGGGTGACATCACTTCCTCTAATCCCTTTGCTTAACTTCCTAATTGTTTGCCTAATGACCGCTGATCTGTTATACGGTTCGCTTAACTTTCGTTTTCATTTATCGTTTGAAGGATCATACCCGGGATCTTATTACTTAGGTTCCCTTAACCTTTCTCAATACATTGTATTCCTTTTATGATTCTCTCTTATAATCCTTTAATTTAAATCCTTTTTATCCTGTTACCTTATACTCAATTCTCTCCGTATCTAGTGGATTTCCGGGAAAAATCAAAGTGTTCGGAATTGGATTCTGACGATCTTTACATACACTTATATCCCATATAAAGTACTAATAAAATCTCAGAATATCCATATCAGAACCCCTACATAGTGTGGCATGAAAAGTTTTCTCGTTCAGCAAAAACACTATTCATAAGGGTTTCAAAATTTCTCAAAAATTGGGGTTATTACAGTCTCCCCTCCTTAAAAGGATTCCATCCCGGAATCAGATAGAAAACAAATGGGGATACTTTCTTAGCATTACATTTTCTAACTCTCAAGTAAATTTTCCCACATTGTGGTTCTTCCATCAAACTCTGAATAGTTTGATAACCCTTCTCCAAAGCACTTGTTCCTTTTTCACTCTATAACCCTTCCTGGTTGCTCCATATAGGTTACGTCGGGTTACATATCTATGCGCTCATATGCCTCTATTTATCTGGCATCTGAATTTCACTTCCTTAACATTGATACGTGAAACACGTTACGACCTGCTACATGTTCGGGGTTAGGGCTAGCTCATATGCTAACTTCCCAAACGTCTTAATATATCCAAGGGTCCAACAAATTGTAGACTTAGCTTTCCTTCCTTTCCAAACCTCATCAATCCTTTCCAAGGGATACCTATAACATTATAGGTCCCTTATTTCATACTCTTTATCCTTTCGTGTCAAATCAACATACTTATCATGTCCATCTTGGGCTACTACCAGCCGTCCTCTGATTAGATCTATCATACCCTTGGTCCTTTGGACTACTGCGGGTCCGAGCATCTTGCGCTCTACAACTTCATCCCAACATAAGGGAGATCGACATTATCTTCCCTCAAGGATCTCATAAGGTGACACCTCGATAATGACATATGATCTATTGTCGTGATATAACTAAATCCGCGTTAAGTGATCATTCCAAATTCTTTCAAGTCTATTACACAGACTCTCATCATAGCTTCCAATCATTAGAGCTCTTGCTTCTCAATACCCATTCTTTTCCAGTTCGTAATCGCTATCACCTTCCGTTCCTAATATTATACTGGTTATACTTTTGCTCGTTAGCATTCTATAACCTTTTAATAACCACGTCAACCTTAGTATCACGAACGTGTTCCCATTCCGCATACTACCACCACTTTATTACTCCTTTTTCAGTTGTTTCTATTTTCCGGAATTCGATCAATCAAATAGAAGTAAAGGAATTTGTTGAGAGATCACTATGATCACGAACACTTGTCCTATTGCATAGTTAGTACAGAAGGTGGCCAGCCTTTAGTACTTGACAAGCAATTAAACAATAGATGGTATCCTACTAGGCTTCTATCACACAGATAGATAGTCATTCGGCAATACCTCCCCTTTCTGGAAGGGTTGTTCTTCTCAGATTACATGAAATGAAAAGAAGAGAAAAGAACGAACTGAAGAGAATTGTATATTCATAAAAAAAAATTTTATTGCCATAAAATATCTGGCTTGGAATCTACCTCTGAACTATAGAGGTTTGTCATAGAAGAACAAAACATATATGTATTTATATCAACATCAAGTATTATAGCATCGCATTTCACGTGCCTAAATATTTTCGCTATCCCGTCCATCATTCTATGGACCCATGCTCTTCCTCGAGCTTATACACAATTACCTTTGAAACTCCCTCGACATCGAAAATCGAATCTGGGATCTCATTCTAGACATCATCGTTACTTGAATTCTATGCTTGCACCGCAACCTTCCTCGTATAATAATATGACTCTCTATTGATAAGAAAGAATAATAATTCACTAGGTAGATACTCTACTTAATTAGTCTATCAATGATAACTTATACACTACCACGACCCGATTAGTGGTGCTCAATCTCAACACCCATTCCAATACAACTCTCATGGTTGTAATCAGCTCATTACTCGCAGAATCATTGCTGCCTTACTATGGTCCACCACTGACCTACTGTCATCATTCACTTTCCATGAAATCTTAATAGCTAACCATACGGAGTCCATACATGTCGTATCAAATCCTTCTAAGGAGGTAACATAATCACCATTTCTGATTCATGAAGAACACTCCTGATCCTGACATACATACATGACATGAAGCAGATAAAATTGCAGAAGAGTTTCGCTCAAAGCAACGATAGCAGGTTAATACCATTCTAAATCATATGCCTTAAATAGAAGACTTACTCAAAGGTTCGTCTAGTCCTTTTTGAAACATGGTCCTGGCTTATTCTCAAGATAGTATCTTCTAAGATAGATAGCCCGTTCATGGCGATTACACGAATTATACCTTTACCAACTACTATTACGGTTGGGTATTGCACAGTCATCAGAAGGAATGTCAATCATCCAAACCATAATTCAACCTTCACATTTTTAACCATCATCACTGTTTTCTTTTGGCACACGCGCCTATAATTATCCACTTACCTTTAGAGTGTCGGCCACCTCTTTGGCCTTTCCTGATAGTAAAATTTCCTTACAGTCAATGTCATTTTAACCACCTCCAAATAAATTTTCTACCTTATTTCCGATCACTGCTTGAGTGAAGATGTTTTCCTTAAAATCAGATGGGAAAAAAAATATCACCATTTTTCCATAAGTTATTGCCTCAGTCTTTAGAGGCTAATCACTGTCAAGACTGACTCTCAATCATACTTAGAACATTTTTTTTTTATCTTAAGTCCTAATTGCCCTGAACAATTTCGACCATTACTGGTTCGATCCATCCTTTCTCGTGGTTTAACACGTGCCCCACTTGGCATCATTATAATTACGTCATATTTCTTTTATCAACATTTTTATTCCTGAGAATTTTGAATATTACCTTTCTCCTTGGAAACCTCTAAGGTTATCCTTCAATCGTTCCTCCTGTGTTCCCTAAATACAGGGCATATCAAAATACCATTTACTATTACTAGAACCATTGTCTATATACTTCTGAAAATTTCTCCACTAATTCTTAAAGGTTATTGTTACCTTAACCCTTTCCAAATCATACTGTCAAAACTCATACCGTCCCTATTAAGGGTGAAATGCAAACCTTTATGCATTCCCCTAGGATTCATTTTAAGTTACCGATGTTCTAGCCTTAATTCCACCTTTAAAAGGTACCTGCATCCTTCCACGAATAAATCAAGTCATATTTCCTTGATAGATTATCATATTCATCATTCCCACCTCGATAGTCTATACCTAACTTCATAATAGCATCCTTATTCAAATTGAGGTCAATCCATATGGCCTCCAAAAGATAACAACGGTTATCCGCTTGTCTTGCCTAATTTGGTAACGATAACAAGGATGTTCTGGAAGATATTGGTCGTGTTCAACGTGAACTTCTTCTTAATAATTCCTTATTTACTTCTGTTGTTTATCTCAACAGTCACCTCAATGTTGGGATATCTTTCATACCTGGCGTCTCCCTTTCTGGGTATCAAGCCACCGGTCTTACATTTCCTTCTTGAAGGTCACTTCCTTCATCCAATTTTTCCTAATTTCTTACTTCCTTATCCCCTTAGTCTATCCGCGTCTCATTATTTATCCTTCGAATTATCTCAAGGTTTCCTCGAATCCTCCCAACTTACAGGGGATAAACTATATGTATCTCTTATGCCCTCAACCATCAATTTTAACTTATGGTGAATTACCCTCATCCTGACGAATGCATACTTTTCTATTTCTATTGCTACGAGTCGTTAGGGTTTCCTCATACCCAACTCCCTTATCATACCTCAAACTCTATTGCCGTTATATTCCTTTCCACTTCAATTTCTTTTTATTTTCCTTTCTCTTATCATTATTTCATGAACCAACACAACATAAGCATTGATTTCAAACATCCCGTCACTCTGGATTCGTGTCCTCAGAACGAATCTTGATAACTTTTACAACTTAGATTCATAATTTATCATACTCGTCTGCCTTTGTTCTGGCTCTAAAGCTTTTACACTATCTCCTTATCTTTGGGAATTACTTTCCCGAAAACAATTGACTGAACTTAAATCAGTTTATTATAATCTCTTGCTCCGTGCCTTCCTTGGCCTTTTACCGGCGGGTGGTCTCTCTCTTAGGAGGGTAAGTGATAAAAACAGTCTTTTGTGATTCGTCAATCATTTAGAATCTCAAATGATTCCTATATTTCCTTTAGCCAGGCTCTTGCCTTGACTGGGTCAGCTTGTTCCTTGGAACTCTGAGAGCTTAGCGATTTAAAGGTCCTGAAAGAATTTCTCACCGCACTGTCTCCTCAAGGTGGTGGTTGGGGATAATAGTCTAAGTTCTTTTTAGACAGGTCCATGAATTGCCGTATAGGAGTACCGTCTCGGGTCTCCTTTCCTTACTCGACTTTCTGTTTCCTTAGTATGAAATGTTTCATCCTACTCCCCATAATTGGGGTCATCTTTTAATTTTAAATCCTCATTTTCCACTCTATTATGTCATGGGTTCCTTCTATCTTGATGGCGACCTCCCTGACTATCACGTTCAGGGTTTGCTCTAAATCTTATTCCTCAAACTATGGCTCTCATCTAAGTTCTCATCCTTACGCTCTTGAACTTTTGGAACCCAAATTCTATAGGAATACCTCATTATTCCCTTATCATCTTTCTCGATATTAATCTTTTATTCTAATTGTTGGCTCCCTGCCTTCATTCATAACTTTTTCTGGCACAATATGATCTTTTCCAATAATTCGGGTTGTATTGCAATCTCAAACAGCTTTTCAGTACCGGCTCCGGTTACCTTCACTTCTATTTCCATTTTCTCAAAATCTCTTATAAACTCTCCAAAAGACATTATCATCTTGAGTCTCTCCTTTTTACTAAGGGCATCAGCCACCATATTGGCTTTCCCCGAATGATAAAGAATCTCCCAATCATTATTCTTGATTAGCTCTAACTGCCTCCTCTGGCATATGTTGAGCTCTTTCTACGTGAAAATGTACTAGAGCACTTATGGCTTAGGTAATTCTTGCACTTCTCTCCATACAAGTAGTGCCTCCAATCCTTAGGGTAAAACTATTGCCATGAGCCTAAGCTCATGAGCGGGGATATCGAATTTCATATTACCTTAATTGTCTTGACATGTACGTGATTACCTTACCGTGCTGCATAAGCACGCACCCTAAGCCCTTGTGCGAAGCGTCACTATACTTCACAAAATCTCTTTTTCCATCCGGCAACGCCAGCATAAGGGCCATCACCAACCTCTGCTTCAGTTCTTGAAAGCTGTTCTCGCATTTCTCTGTCCATTCGAACTTCTCAGTCTTACGAGTAAGCCGCGTTAAAGGGGCTACTATCTTTACAACTTGAACGAACCTCCGGTAGTGACCGGCCAATCCTACCTCTGGTAGTCGACCAAACCATGGTCATCAATTCATCAGTGGTCCTTTATCCAATCCTGTCAGGATCCTCCATGGGATCCTCCTCAACAACTATCCCTTCTAGGACAACATCCTCAACCGCTAAATCCTCAATATCAACATCGTCCGGTCCTGCATTAGGACACTCTATCGGATCCACAATCCGATCTCCAATTAGTAATAAAATATCATCGCGATGTTTCTCCTCAACCTCAGGGTTCGGAGTCCCGCTACCATATATGATAACGAACTACGCTCCTATCACGATATTTATAAGGGTTCCCATAAGGGTTTTAACTGTCAGTACTACGTTAGGTAGTCCGACTATGAACTTGGCAAGAGTTCTTATTATCTTAGTGAACTTATTATTATATCGTCGCATCATCTCTGAGGTTTATAACGCTTAGCTCTGATACCATTTATGTAACACCCCCAGATCCGGGGTCGGGGATCCGGGTTGTCACGAGTTCCATTTCCCTTATTAACACCCAATCTTAATAATTTCTCAACTACTCTGCACTGTGACCCCACAATAAACACACACACCACACGTTATAGTCTCAGAGATGAACATCCAAAAATAATCACAAGTCGTTTTATTCCACAATTATATGACAATACACCTTAAAAAGGTTCTGAATAAATTTACATTTCATTGCCATTATTACAATTCATAAATATACATAAATTTGGTACATCAAAAGTTGAAGCCTAGTCTATTGGTAGTTCCCTACCTCAGCTACAGTGACTTCAATGCCTATAGGAAGCTGCGAAACGCTTCCTATCCGATCGCGAATTGGGAGCTTGGTCCTGTTCATCTTATCTATCTGATGTTGTGTGATGAAAGAAGAAAGCAAGGGTGAGCAGCAAGCCCACCAAAATAATATGTATAATGATTAATAGTATATGAGTCTACTCATAATACTCATGAAAATCTTGGTCAAAAGAAATGAACCAAGTTTGATATCTTAATGTGATGAAGTCGCAAAATATTCAGTATATATACATATATACTTTTCAAAGTAATGGAAGTCCTCTTCCATGCATAATATACACAAAGTCCCATTGTATAACTGTATAAAAATATCGTTGCAAGGTGATCTCATATATCTAACCTTGTCTCAACGTTCTTCTGAAAATCTTTGTCATTCATAAGACAATTATTAATTAGATATAAGTTTAAAAGATGAAGTTACCAAATACTTCACTACACTTATATCATATATAAAGCTACTTGAACTGCCACCGTTCAAAGTATTATAGGTTTTAAGAAAAACATCCCATAGATGAGACCACAAGTTAAGACTTGAATAGATTCAATCTTTGAAAGATTATTGAACGAAAAAGTTATGAGATACTTTATTTAGTCCCGATATATATATAACCACATATATATACCCCTTTCAACATTTCCTGAAACCTCTGTTATGTAAAGTATGAACAGAGTTTGAAACATCCAATGAATTTTGGAAAGGAAAAGAATTTTGGCATAAACCCGATATCTTGCTGATCAGGCAAAGATACCAATAAGTAACCTTTTCTACTGTAGATGGATGAATTCCTCACCGGTCATCACCCTGGCCGCATTAGGACCTCGCGCTCGGCCGTACCCCGGCCCCTCACGCGTTGATGGACTGCCACCCAGCCACTTACACAATAATAGACCGTACCCCGGCCTGTCGCTTATGCCGACTCAATGAGATGGGCTTACTTCCCGAACGTTGGGCAAGTAATCAATTCATTTACCAAATCTGCAACCTCGTTGCGAATATAAAATACACCACAGAGCCGGATTCCCCAGGTTTTGAGCGAGTATTTAAATCCCCTTTAAAAAGGAAGATCTTAAATATAAAAATGAGTTTTGGGATCCGCTCTGACTTTTAAAAATCATTTTGAAGACTTGAAAACACTTTAAAGAGTGTTTGGAGTAAGGCTAATTTAATGAAGTAAATCAGTCCCCAGAATATTAGAAAATATCTGAATATTATTAATTAAATAATATTCCCATAAAGAATAATCTTTATAAAAATAATTGAAGTAGAAGTATTAAAATTTATACTAGAAACGAGTATTAAATAACCAAAGATACACTTATATGAAAGTATTATCTTTATTTGAATAATCGAAAATAAGTTTGATTATTAACACCTTATTCTTTAATAAAATAAAGAATATATTTCAGTAATAAGCGGAGTCATAATACCTCGAATGAATATTATAAATAATATTCATTAAATAAAATAAAGGAGTCATACATCCTCAAATGAATATTCAAAATAATATTCAATAATAAAATAAAGGAGTCATAAGTCCTCGGATGAATATTCGAAATAATTTTCAATAATAAAATAAAGGAGTCATAAGTCCTCGGATGAATATTCGAAATAATATTCAATAATAAAATAAAGGAGTCATACATCCTCAAATGAATATTCAAGATAATATTCATTAATAAAATAAAGTTATCGAATAAACCTTATTCGATTAATAGTTTTGAAAACTATAACCATATATATATATATAAATAAATATATATATAAAATCTACTCGGGATCCTCGACTCCCGGTTTTAGAAAATGTTTTCACCTTTGGGTCCCTATACTAAGGGTATATGCAAATTACCGCTATTCTCTAGCATAGGTATTATCAACTGAACCAACAGATATATATGGCAAGAATACGAAACAGGCATGCATATATATACCATATCAGCATGCTTCAATATATCGCAAAATTTGCTAATTAACCAACATGCATCTATCACAAGATAATGCATATACATATATACATCACAACAACAGTATAACGGGTAGAAAACTTGCCTGAGCGACTGGGGGTTACGAATGGCTCGGGACGAGTCTGGTAACCTATAAGCAACAAGTAAGTTGGAATTAAACCAAAGTCACTTGTAAATCTATACTTTAACTAACTTAGACTCTAACGCTCGTTTTGCGCTCACTGATTCGCTTAAGTCACTCGGGTACCCTCGGCTCCACCATTTTTAATAATTTAACCTTTACGAGTTTTAAAGCGATTCCTTCGCGAGTGACTTACCAACTGCCTAAAACACTTACCATAAATGTTTCATGCATTAATTAACCCTTTTCGGTCTTTAACCTACATTTCAAAGTAAGGCGAGGGGAAAAAGTTTCGTTCGCGAAACGCCGTTACTTGAAACGGTCGTTTCTCCTAAACCGTTCATCGGAATCAAACGAACCACATATCAAAACGAAGCTCGTAACATGAACTATCTAAACATGACAATGGTCAAAACCTAGCAGTGAGTTCAAGGGTTCTGATGTTAAGAACAAAAACAGTCTACGGTAAATCGGACATTACGACGGCTATGTTTACGCGATTTCCCAAATTTAAACCACTCGATACCAACCACAAATCAACCCCAAATCAATCATACAACCAATATCCATCCTTATCACATCATAACAACCCCAACAAATCCATATTAACCATTTATACTTATTCCTCACATGAACTAAAAGCTTTACTTAGGTTCTTTAACTAATTACCAAGATTTACAACTCCAACAATACAACAAAACCAACTAATCTCTACAAACTCAACCAAACTTCAACCAATCAAGCATCATGCCTCACATATGCTATATCAAACACATTCAATCCTAATTACTCAAAACTAAAGCTAGGGTTTGTAGTTTATACCTTCCTTGGAGAGTGGAGAATCAAGAGAATGGCTTGGAATCACCCTTAAAGTCCTTATCCAAGCTTAATCTAAACAAAACTTCAAGAACACAAATTTTAGTTCTTGAAAACACTATTCACCATCTTCTTTCATGATTTATAGAAAAAGATTGGCTTGGAATTAGAAGCTTAAACTTATAGGAAGTATGTAACTATCCATGGGGAAGCTTAGATAATTACCTTGCTAAATAGTAAGTGGAGGAGCTTGGACTTCCATTTTCTAAGAAAAGCACCCGAGAGCTTCAAGGAGAAGAAGAGAGATTTTTTTGTGTTTTGTGATTTGTTTTGCTTGGTTGCTAGATTTTTGTTTTGTTTTAGGCCAATTACCCATTTACCCTTGATTTTGTGTGGTTAACAATCCACCACATTTCCTTCCCTTCTATGTTATGCTTGCATCACTTTGCTATGTCATCCTCCCTTCCTTGTCCTCTTCTCATTGGTTGGGTGACATCACTTCCTCTAATCCCTTTGCTTAACTTCCTAATTGTTTGCCTAATGACCGCTGATCTGTTATACGGTTCGCTTAACTTTCGTTTTCATTTATCGTTTGAAGGATCATACCCGGGATCTTATTACTTAGGTTCCCTTAACCTTTCTCAATACATTGTATTCCTTTTATGATCCTCTCTTATAATCCTTTAATTTAAATCCTTTTTATCCTGTTACCTTATACTCAATTCTCTCCGTATCTAGTGGATTTCCGGGAAAAATCAAAGTGTTCGGAATTGGATTCTGACGATCTTTACATACACTTATATCCCATATAAAGTACTAATAAAATCTCAGAATATCCATATCAGAACCCCTACATAGTGTGGCATGAAAAGTTTTCTCGTTCAGCAAAAACACTATTCATAAGGGTTTCAAAATTTCTCAAAAATTGGGGTTATTACATCTAGTATACTTGTTCAAATTTATGTAGATGATATAATTTTTGGCTCTACAGATGAGAAACTTTGCAAAAAGTTTGCCAAATTGATGCAAAGTAAGTATGAAATGAGTATGATGGGAGAACTAACTTACTTTATTGGTTTACAAGTTAAGCAAGTTAGTGATGGAATATTCATTAGTCAAAATAAATATATTCTTGATCTTTTAAAAAGTTTGATCTAATGGATTGCACATCTGCAAAAACTCCCATGGCCACAGCAACTAAGCTTGAATTAAACACTACTGAAAAGTCTGTGGATATTTCAAGTTATAGAGGCATGGTTGGCTCACTTTTGTACTTAAAAGCTAGTAGGCCAGACATAATGTTTGCTACATGTTTATGTGCTAGATTTCAGGCTGATCCTAGAGAATCTCACTTAATAGCTATTAAGAGAATTTTCAGATATCTCAAGGGAACACCAAACCTTGGCATTTGGTACCCTAGAGATTCTGGTTTTGATCTAACTGGTTATTCAGATGCAGATTATGCAGGTTGTAGAATTGATAGAAAGAGTACAACATGAACCTGTCAATTTCTAGGAAACAAGCTTGTGTCCTGGTTCAGTAAAAAGCAAAATTCAGTTTCTACTTCTACAGCTGAAGCTGAATATATTACTGCTGGCAGTTGCTGTGCACATATTTTATGGATGAGAAATCAATTGCTGGACAATGGTTTGCAAGTTGAGAGGATTCCTATTTTCTGTGATAACACAAGTACAATTGCCATCACTGAAAATCCAGTGCAACATTCAAGGACAAAGCACATAGATATCAAGTACCATTTTATAAGGGAACATGTAATGAATGGTACTGTAGAGCTACATTTTGTTCCAAGTGAGAAGCAACTTGCAGATATCTTTACCAAGCCACTGGATGAATCCACCTTTTCAAGGCTGGTAAGTGAGTTAGGTATGCTTAACTACTCTTAAATCTATCTGAGTTATTTTGCAAGTTGATATGCAGCCAGAAATTTAATTGATTTTTCAGTCTTGGATGAAATTTTGGCTAAGTCAAAATTTACATCTCGACGGATGACCCTTATCCATCGAGTTTGGTCATCCGTCGATATATAATTTGCTAATAAAAATCAATTACTTTTCTGGAATATTTTATGTCTCGACGGATAACAGTTTATCCTCATCCGTCGAATTGTCTTAATCTCAGTCGTTAATTCCCTGTACATTATCGATCGAGTATACTTACAGTTTGTAAGCATTACACGACGGATAATGGGTGGAATTTTTACAGTTTATTTTTAAACGGCTATTTTAGGAAATTTTTATTGGTTACTTTATTTTACTTTATTATTTTTTATCAGTTATTTTTGAGATAGTATAAAAGCTTATTTCATTGCAATTGCTTTTCTTTTATTATTCTCAAATTTAACTGCTCTAATTTCATCCTCTCTCAAGCACCTACTCTCCTTCTCTTCAAGTTATTATTCTCTAACAATGGCACCTGTAGTAAAGATCATGTCTCAAACTGGGTTCATTTATGAGAAGAACAATTTCACTGCATTAGTTAACAAGGGTATTCAGCAGTCGGATGACTATCACAAGATGATGGACTTTGTGAAGAATTGCAAGCTCAATTATGCCATGCTGGAATCACCCACAATCTTCTATGAAGTTGTTGAAGAGATGTGGACCACTGCCACCTACAACTCTACAGATAAGACCATCACTCTAACCATCAAAGGTAAAGAATTTTATATCAATAGTGATGTTATAAAAGCATGTTTCAAAATTCCTGATAACAATGTGACTTCACCACACAATGACACTGATATTATCAATATGCTTAATTCCATGCACTATGCACTTCCTACTTCTAAACTGAGTGATATTAGGAGAATGGGTCTTAGGAAGGAGTGGAGTTTCTTGTGTGATGTAGTTACAAATGTTTTCTCTGGAAAGATCAGTAATAGTGATTCAGTGAAATTTCCATGCTTAACATGCTATACATGCTAGTTACAGATAAATTTTATAATTTCAGTGACCTTGTCTTGTTTGAGTTAGGTTCTAAATTAGGTGAGTTAGCTAAAAGAGGTAAGAATGTGTATTATGCTAGATTTCTTATGTTATTGGCTAACTACCTCTGTGAAGAGATTGTGCTTGAGAACCCTAACAACAAACTGGATTGTTGGGTTCAAGAGAGAAGGCTCATTGCAGATCTGAACAGGGCCAATCATCACAAGGATGTACCAATGTTCTACTTTCCTGTAATGCAAGCACCTCAGGTAAGTGAGGTAAGTTCATCCATTCCTACAACTATTCCAACCTCCACAATTTCTTTGAGTTCAGGAGTAGCTATGGCAACTGTGTCAATGACCAAACAGTTGCCTACCAAAGCTGCCAGACCTACTACTATTTCCAAATCCAAATCAAAGAAAACCCTCTCTGGTATCTCTCAAAAGATGCCAGTTGAAAAATCCAAAAAACCCAAAGAGGGGAGTGTGAAGGAGGATAAGTCAGGTGAGGGAAGGGGTGAACATAAAAGAAACCCCAAGAATAAGGTTGGAGATTTGAGTGAATCCCAGCCTAGCCACACTGCAGTTTCCCAACAAACTGTAGTGCTTAAAAAGGACAAAAGCTCACTTCTAGCTGTATCCTCCCAAAAGGATGTAGCTATTGAACAAAGCTCTCAACCAAGAGCATAGGCCAAGACGGTTAGGGACACAAGCTCACCCCACACTTATGCAAGAAAGAAGAAATCTAAAACCTCTGGGGATGCACAGGGTACACACACAGTGCAAACTGGTGCTAAAGACACAGTCACTGCACCTTCTCAAGTTCAGTTTGATGTGGCTCCAATTAATGTGGAGTCATAGCCAAAATCTCTAGTTATAGAAACACCTCAAACACCATACTCACCAACAAACTCTCTGGATGTGGATATGATAAACACATCAATCCCTGATTCCCCTTCTTTAACTCTGTTGGGGAAGCCAAAATCTAGTACAAGTGAGCATCCTCTTTTAGATGATTTGTTGGCTCACTTGCCAATTCTTTCAGGAACTGTTGCGTCATTTGTGCCTAAAATATCTTCAATCAGCACAGAGTCAACAATAGTTTCTGTTCCCACCTCATTCATTTCTACTTTCTCGACGGATATTGCTCATCCGTCGAGTAGTGATTGTATCCCGACGGATAAGCCTAACAGCAGTTATCCGTCGGATAACAAAACCACTCACTCGATGGATATCACTCATCCGTTGAGTATCTATGCACAGCTTCAAACTTCAATTATTTCAAGTGTAGAAGATTTAGTGGTTGTACAGTCACTTTTAGGATTGAGAGAGCAGAGTGTTTTGAGTGAGAGTCTGGGTTGCTCCCAGGAAAAAGGAGTGGAAATGAGTGAAAATCTGTAATCCATTTCTTCAGGATTGGAAAAAGGGAGTGAGAGGAGTCCCACCTTAGTAGGTGAAGGTGAGGGTGTGAGGGTTGGGAGCCAGGGTGAGACCCTGATACAACAAAAGAGAGAACATGAGAGAAAAGCAGGTACAGAGGGTATAAGGGTGGATCCAACCATTGCTCATGAGTCAATGATTGTGGTTGATGCTGAAAAGGAAAGACAATTTCAGCAATATTACAAAGATGTAATTGATAACATTTCCTTGGATGCTGACACTTTTACTCATCCTGTGTCATCCTATCAACTGTTGGCTACTCAGGGCAATGAGGAGGCAGAGAAGACTTTAAATCTAGTACATACTTCAGAATCTCTACAAAGGGATAAAGCTGCTGTCAATTTGATGCCTCCTACAGCTGGTGAGCCATCTGAAGAATTTGGAGTAAATTCTAATGATGATGACTCTGTTTCATTTGATGGAAGCATGAACTTAGGGGGAGATGAAGGCCCAAGTTCTATTCCAGATCTACCTGAATGGGCATTGACAAAGGAGTCTACACCAGGACAATTCAATGTATCCTTAGTCAAACAAATCATGTCTATCCAAAAAGGCCATTCTGAACACCTCAAATGCTGGTACGAAGGCTATTCTTCAAGCCCGCCTAGATTCTCTACATCTCATGAATCTACAACAATTAAGACAGAATCTGAGTGTGGATGAACTCAAAAAGGATATAGCTGACTTGAAGACTTACAATTCTGAGAAACTGGATTCAATCATGCCCTATGGCACCATGCAGGATTTGCTACTGAGATTGAGAAGAGAATCAGATGCTGAAAAGAAGTTGGACAAATTGGAGTTCAAGTTATTAAAAACTCTGTGGTCACCATTCTTCAAAATCAACAATCTCAGACCAGTCTTCTAATGCAACTGGCTAAAGCACAAGGCTTGACTCCTCAACTTGATGATAACAAAAAGGGGGAGAAAGGACCAAGTGAGGGGGAGAAGCTTCAGATACAAATCAGTAAAGTAATTGTGCCTTCAATTACTGTCTCAAAGCCACCAGTTGCAGATGGTATAGATCTGATTCAAGCAGCAGCAGCTAACTTGAAAGTTGCTGAGAAGGAAAAGTTGAGATTGGTCAACTAGGAGAAAATTGATGAGGAGATACAGAAGAAGTTCCAACTTGTCAAGGAGCCAGCTAAGTCAACCATCCATCACTCTCAAGTTAAGCAAATCAGTGTGAATGAGATGAGCATGAACTATCTGGAAAGAGGACAATCTTCCTGCATCAGGTCTCCAAAGGCTGAAATGATTCTCAAACCAAGGGCAAACTACTCAAAATCATCCTTGAAAAACCCTTGGACACTGTGTATGAGACACCCAGGCCTGATGAGAAGAAACTTCTATCAAGATCAATTGTTTTCTATAAAGATCCAACTGATTCAGCTTCTAAAAGGAGGATTGTTAAGATATTCAGAAATGGGAAGGAAATTTGTGTGATAGCTGGACATCCTCAATTTGCTCAAGCAAAGAGAGAAGCAAAAGCCAGATTGAAGCAGGAAAAGAAGCAAGCTGCTCTAGATGCAAAGAAGACTAAACAAAAGAAAGAGCAGATTGCTATCTTGGCCAAGCTACAGGCTGTGAATTCATCCCAACAAATTCCCTATCAATCATCTGAAGCTACTGAATCAAGGAAACAAGTTGTAGAACATAAGAAATCTCCAAGAAAGAAAGCATTGGCTAAAAGAACTAAAAGGAAACTGGATATTGTTGACAAGGAATTGGAAGATCAATTTCCTAAGGATTCCACACCAGCTACAACTCAAGCATCAAAGCCCTCTGTGGTATTTGAAGATATAAGGGTGGTGGATCCCTACAGGAATATTCATGGTGAACCTATTGTGCCCAAGGATGAGCCAATAGAATGGGATAACATACCAATTCCTAACTTCAGTCTACCAATCCTTAGCAAGCCAAAAAGGACAAAGTCAAGAGCAGTCAAGAAAGTGAAGTTGTCTCCTCTCAAATCCAAATCTATAGTCAAAGCTCAGCCCAAAGTCAATAGGGGAGATTATCTGTACTTGTGTGACATCAAAGAATTTTCTGATCTAAACCTCTATTTGGATGAACTAGATGAAGTGAGGGGAATTGATGCATACAGAAACCTACCTGAAAGGTTAATGTTCAAGTACAAATGAGGAAGGGAGATTCAGTGGCCACTTCACAGGATTCTTCAAGAGAGCCAAGCTATACTGATTAAAGTTTATTCATCCTTCAAGAAGAACTTTGGGTTCAATGTCACTGCAAAAAGACTAGTATTGAAGAAGATTGAAGAACTAAGGAGTGTTAGAGCTAAAGATGCACTCCCAAACACTCTAATCATCCCATACACAGGGAGAAGAGTGCATCTAAGGCCCTACTGGCTGATGGAGTTCATGGATGACAAAGGTGTGAGAAGATTCTTCGGATTAGAAGACCAATTGAGCATCTCTAGCAATGAGACTCTCTTGGAAATGCAAGGAAAGCTAAATCTCTCTAAATCTGATGAACTGGAATTCCACAGGTAGCTCCAAAATCAGATTGATGAAAACAACAGAAAGCTTGGAAGAAGATCCAGACCTTTAAGGAACTAGATAAATCTGCTCAGGCTAGAGGAGCATCTTGGAAGATGACTGTGAGCCAAACTTTGTACATTTTGATTAATTGAAGCACTGTTCAATATTATCTACTTTTCTTTAAAGCTGTATGTTTAGGGTGTTTTGTTATCATCAAGTCTCTCTTAATTTATGGCTACAATTCCAGTAGACATAAATTGGGGGAGATTGTTGTGCATATGTTGTGTACTTGATGATTACATAAACAAAACACCTAAGTAGATTTTACTTAGTGAAATAATGTAGCACTCGACGGATAAGAATTTTAGTCTCGACGGATAACTCATTATAGTCCCGACGGATGATGACTTATTATCCATCAAGTGAGTAGCTTATGTAATAATGAGTTTGTAGCACATTTCTGTATACACCTTTGTATAGATTCTGTAGTAGCATATAAGTCATGTTGACTTTAACTAGATATGCAGAATAGGTTGATTAAGTGTACATAGATGATGTCTTGTAATTCTGCATAAATGAATTGAAGTCAAGTGCCAAAATAGCTACCGACGGATGATTAACAAAGCCATCGACGGATGATCAAATAGCTATCAACGGATGTTCAATATAGCAGTCGACGGATGATCAATAAAGCCATCAACGGATGATCATAAACTCGACGGATTATCATGTACTCAACGGATAAAGAATTCAAATATCAGTTGACAGTGACAACATAGTCACATGCGTCGAAGTGTATGCAAATGGAATGAGGAAGCCTATTAACTGGGTAATAGAGAACAAAGTAACAAAGCATTAGACCCGATAGTTTTTATAATGATCCTGTCTTTTGACTTTATAATCTTGGTAATATATAAACCAAGAAGTAGCAAATAGAAACAAGATCTGAGATACAAAAAAGTGAGAAACATTTGTAAGCAGAATTATTAGCATTTATCTGTATTCTCAGTAGTTCATATTTGTAAGCAGCTGTGAGCATTCTTGCACATAGAGTTCTCTCGATATAATATATATCTCTGGTGGAATTGTTTAAATCCACCAGAAAGTTTTTAAAGACTCTTGTTTTTAATTATATGTGTTTTGATTCACTTAAGTTTTTATTCCGCATTGTGCTTATCAATACACTTATATTTATATTCGAATTTGAACATTTTTATTTTAAGAAAAAGGTTCAAGAATTCCATTCAACCCCCCTTCTGTAATTCTTGCTATATTGTTAAGGGACTAACAATTGGTATCAGAGCAAGCTCTTAACTTATAAAGAGTTTAAAGATCAAAACAATTCAGCAAAATGAACAAGAAGGATGTTGGGGTCAAGATTACTTTTCTAGATAAAGATAATTACCATCATTGGAAGGTAAAGATGCATCTTCATATGATTTCTCAAGATGAGGCCTATGTGGACTGCATAGAAAGAGGCCCTCATGTTCCAATAAGAGCTGCAACAGGAAACGAGCCATCAGTCCCCAAGCCAAGGCATGAATGGTCTGATCTTGACATTGAACAAGTCAGGAAGGATAAAAAGGCCATGAATATTCTGTTTAATGGAGTTGATGTAGACATGTTTGACAACATAAATTTTTTTCGGTCTATTCAGTCCGGTTTTGGACTGAACCGAACGAGTGCTCAGCCCTGGGAAAAAATAATCTTCATGGACTGAAATATGTAAATTTCCTTGATCATTGCTCATAAACTAAGGTAGATCAAGAAGACGCAAGAAAAGCACTTTAAATTTAGCAGGAAGTTCTCCAAAAGTATGAAAGGCTCTTGGCAATCTTAATGTCTCCTTTCCTTTGGTCTCTATGGAGACCCGAAAGAACCGCTCACTAGCTAGCCGGACTTTACTTTACTAAACTAATAAAATAAGGCTCATGCAGGGGCGCTCTAGCAAACTCATTGAATAACTTTCATTTTCTGCTACTAATTATCAATGGGTTGAGATGCTGAACGGGAAGGTAAATGGGATTTTATAAATATAAACTATAAACCTTTTTATGCAACCTCTAGTGTTGCTGCAATAGCTACTACAATAGCTTTAGTTATAACCACATCTACTGCTTCACTGCTATCAAGACCTACCAAAGCAGCATCATGTTCAAACCCTGATCACCACCCCTTAAGTCACCAGTCGATTTCAGCCCAGATGCATTCTAGAGCACAATCATACCTTCATATTAAGTGCATAATATATTTAAAAACAAATGATGTTTAAAGATATTAAAATTAAAATTTTAAGTACAAATACAATAAAATAGAGGCAGATCATGCTTACGCTTATAGTTTTTTTTAACTCTCATACATGAAGAAAGTGCCATTATCCTATTTTGTTTGAATCTATATGTAGACTTATTATCAGACATAAATCTATGACTAAGGAACTTACTCACAAAATGGGGGAGATTGTTATAATGACTTCAACAAACCTATCTACTTGTGTAGCAACTTAACAGTGGATCCTTAAATATGTTCAAACTCACTCAGGAATGGGACATTAGAGTAAATCCTTTACTTTACAGAGGTATAGATGACCAAATGGTTTCTGGAAGAAGATCGATGATCACGCCCTGGAAATCAAGAAGAATATTAAATAAATGAGTTGCAATAAAGAATAAAATTCGCCAAGTCCAAATTTGAGAATTCCAGACTGAACTAATCAAGTCTGTTGTGTATATGTTGTGTACTTGATGATTTCATGAACAAAATTCCTTGGTAGATTTTACTTAATGAAATTATGTAGCACTCGACGGATAAGATTTATAGTCCCGAAGGATGACTCAATATACTCCCGACGGATGATGACTTATTATCCATCGAGTGAGTAGCTTATGTAACAATAAGTCTGTAGCACATTTCTGCATACACCATTGTATAGATTCTGTAAGTAGTATTCAAGTCATGTTGACTTTAACTAGATATGCAAAGTAGGTTGATTAATTGTACATAGATGATGTCTTGTAAATCTGCATAAATGAAATGAAGTCAAGTGCCAGATTGTTACCCGACGGATAAACTACAATGAAGTCGACGGATGATCAACTAGACAACCCGACGGATGATCAATAACCCGACGGATGATCATGAACCCGACGGATAAAGAATTCAAATATCTGTTGACAGTGACAACACAGTCACATGCGTCGAGTGGATGCAAATGGAATGTGGTAGCCTATTCAACTAGGTTTTCGAGAACACAGAAGCATTGCCATTTCCATGCTATTAAGATATTCAAAGATGCTGGAATAGAGTAATGAAGTAGCATTGTAATAGACTAGATAGTTTTTGTTTTATTATCCTGTCTCATTACTTTGTAATCTTGGTGATATATAAACCAAGAAGTAGCAACTTAAGAAACTATCGAACTAAGCAACACAGCAGAGAAACATTTGTAAGCAGAATTCTTAGCATTTCTCAGCACTCTTAGTTGTTCAATTGTTTTAAGCAGCTGTGAGCATTTTGCACACAGGGTTCTCTCGATATATTATATATATCTCTGGTGGAATCATTCTAATCCACCAGAAAGTTTTTAAAGACTCTTATTTTTTTAATTACTTGTGATTTGATTCATTTAAGTAATTATTCTGCATTGTGCTAATCAATTCACACTTATATATATATATATATTTAAGTTAGAACATTTTTATTTCAAAAAAAAAGTTTCAAGAATTCCATTCAACCCCCCCCCTTCTGTAATTCTTGTCATATTGTTAAGGGACTAACAATTGTATCAGAGCAAGCTCTTAACTTACAAAGAGTTTAAAGATCAAAACAATACAGCAAGATGAACAAAAAGGATGTTGGAGTCAAGATCCCTTTTCTGGATAAAGATAATTACCATCATTGGAAGGTAAAGATGCATCTTCATTTTCTTTCTCAAAATGAGGCCTATGTTGACTGTATAGAAAGAGGCCCTCATGTTCCAATGAGAGCTGCAACAGGAAACGAGCCATCAGTCCCCAAGCCAAGGCATGAATGGTCTGATCCTGACATTGAACAAGTCAGGAAGGATAAAAAGGCCATGAATATCTTGTTTAATGGAGTTGATGGAGATATGTTTGACAACATTATCAACTGCAAAACTGCCAAGGATGTTTGGGATACAATACAGATCATATGTGATGGCACTGAGCAAGTTAGAGAAAACAAGATGCAGCTCTTGATTCAGCAATATGAGCATTTTCATAATGAAGAAAGTGAGTCTCTCACTGACATTTTTAGTAGGTTTCAAAAACTACTAAATGCTCTAAGGTTGCATGGAAGGATCTATCAGACAAAAGACTCCAATATGAAATTCCTTAGATCTCTTCCAAAGGACTGGAAACCAATGACAGTCTCATTAAGAAACTCACAAGATTATAAGGAGTTTACTTTGGAGAGACTGTATGGCATCCTGAAAACTTATGAGCTTGAAATAGAGCAAGATGAGAGGATGGAGAGAGGAAAGAAGAAAGGAGGATCCATTGCACTAGTTGCTGAGTTGGAGAAAGAGAAGGAGATGAAGATGGAAGCTGTTGAATCAACTTCAAGGATCTGTGAGAACAAGGGCAAGGGGCTTGCAGTAGAAAGTGAAGATTCTTTGAGCCAAGATGACATGGAGGACATTGATGAACACCTAGCATTTCTTTCCAGGAGATTTGCCAAGCTCAAGTTCAAGAAGAACTTTGGAGCAGCCAAGCCAAATAGAAACATGGTGGATAAATCAAAATTCAAATGTTTCAAATGTGGCTTGGCAGGGCATTTTGCCAGTGAATGTAGGAAGTCAGATTCCAGTAAGAAAAAGTTTGAGCCTGTGGATTATAAGCAAAAATACTTTGAACTGCTCAAACAAAAGGAAAGGGCTTTCATAACACAAGAAAATGACTGGGCAGCAAATGGTCTGGATGAAGATGAAGATGTCAGCTATGTCAATCTAGCCCTAATGGCCAAGTCTGATGAAACAGAAACCAGTTCTTCAAGTAATCAGGTAATTACTACAAACCTTGCATATTTATCTAAAGCTGAGTGTAATGATGCCATAAATGACATGTCTACAGAGTTATATCATTTGTGTGTTACACTTAAGTCTCTTACTAAAGAAAATGCTAAAATCAAAGAAAATAATTTTTTTTTGAGTGAGAGAAATAATATGCTTGAGTCTCAGTTCATTGATTTTGAAAAGTTAAGAATTGAGTGTAAGATTGCCAAGGAGGAATTAACTGAGTCCTTGAAGAAAGACGAAATTTTGAAGAAGCAGCTCGAGCGTGAACAAGAGGTGATTAAGGCATGGAAAACATCCAGGGATGTCCATGGTCAAATCACCAAAGTTCAAGGAATTGAGTCTTTCTGTGATGCAGCCTGGAAAAAGAACAAAGAGAAACTAGAACCAAATTTGGTAGATGGAGTGTTGACAGATGTAGACTCGACGGATGATGAGGATCATCCGTCGGATAACAAAAAGGGTTATCCGTCAAATGATGAAAATCCTCATCCGTCGGTTATGATCAAGCCTATCAGTAAAGCCAAACTAGTTAAGTTAAATGAGAAGATGGGTCTGTTTCCAAGAACTTTGTTTCAGGAGAATCGAGTCAAGTTAAGAAAGGGAAAAAGGCTAATGTTGGTCACATGACTGTCAAACAGTTAAGTGACAGAATTGAAAAGATTGAGGTAAAAACAGAGACTAAAAAGAAAAACAATAGGAATGGTAAAGTAGGGATTAAAAAACACAGTAACTACACACCTGATAAATATGCTCCTAGAAAAATCTATGTCAAGTGTGGTAGTGTAAATCATCTGTCTGTTAATTACAAATCTGCCATGCCTACTTCCATGTCTGTGCCACCTCGATTAACTAACATGAATGCCATGCCTACCATGCCCATGAATGTTATGTCTACACAGAATACGAATGCACAGTTTGCTAACATGCCATTTGCACCTAATCCTTATTATGCTGCATTCAGTATGCCACAAATGCCATTTAGCATGCCATACTGGAATAACATGTTTACTAATACCATGCCATTTCCTGTTAATAATAATATGCATGATAATTCTATTGCAATGAATGGTTTCAAAGGCTCAACTCAGATGGCCAAGGATGAATCTGATGTCCCCAAGCCAAATGAGATAAAGCCTAAGAAACAGAAAAAGAAAGCTAACAAGGCAGGACCCAAGGAAACTTGGGTACCAAAATCAACTTGATTTGATTTTGATGTGTGCAGGGAAACAGAAAGAATCTTTGGTACTTGGATAGTGGTTGTTCAAGACACATGACTACTGATTCTACCCTGCTCACGGAGTTTAAGGAGAGAGCTGGCCCAAGTATTACTTTTGGAGATGACAGTAAGGGTTATACTGTGGGATATGGCTTGATTTCAAATGACAATGTCATCATTGAGGAGGTTGCCTTAGTGGATGGTCTCAAACACAATTTGTTGAGTATCAGCCAGCTTTGTGATAAAGGTAACTCAGTAACCTTCAATTCAGAAGCCTGTGTTATAACTAATAAAAGAAGCAACAAACTGGTTCTCACTGGTGTGAGAAAAGGAAATGTGTACCTAGCTGATTTCAACTCATCTAATGCAGAATCTGTTACTTGTCTTCTCAGTAAAGCAAGTCAGAATGAAAGTTGGCTATGGCACAAGAAGCTATCCCATTTAAACTTCAAGACCATGAATGAGCTAGTAAAGAAAGAACTGGTTAGAGGCATTCCTCTAGTGGAGTTTTCTAAGGATGGACTGTGTGATGCCTGCCAAAAAGGGAAGCAGATTAAAGCATCATTCAGGAAGAAACTTGATTCAACAATTGAAGAGCCTTTGTAACTGCTTCACATGGATTTGTTTGGACCAGTCAATGTGTTGTCCATCTCAAGGAAAAGATTTTGCCTAGTAATTGTAGATGATTTCTCAAAGTTCTCTTGGACATATTTCCTAAAGTCTAAAGATGAGGCTAGTGAAATCATCATCAATCACATAAGGCAAGTCAATAATCATCCTGATTTCAAGGTTAGAAGAATCAGGAGTGACAATGGAACTGAGTTGAAGAATTCTGTCATGAGAGCATTTTGTGAGGAAAATGGGATTCTGCATGAATTTTCAGCAGCAAGAACTCCACAACAGAATGGAGTAGTGAATAGGAAGAACAGATCACTTATTGAAACTGCTAGGACAATGATTAAAGAATCTAAACTGCCAACCTATTTCTGGGCTGAAGCTGTAAATACTGCATGCTACACTCAGAATATTTCTCTGGTTAATCAAGCTAGATGCATGACTCCCTATCAATTGTTCAAGAACAAGAAGCCAACTCTAAATTTTCTTCATGTCTTTGGCTGCAAGTGCTATATTCTGATAAATCAAACTAATCAAAATGGGAAGTTTGATGCTAAAGCAGATGAGGGAATTTTTATTGGATATGCTGTTGGTAAAGCATATAGAGTCTACAATCTAAGAACCAACATTGTTGTAGAATCAATACACGTTGTGTTTGATGATAAAAAGATTGAAGGACTGAAAGATGGAGATTACCATGAGAGCCTCAAATTCGACAATGTGGAGATGGTTAGTGATGACAGTGATGATGAAAGTGATCAAAAAACTGTAATATCCGGGATATATCGTGTAATTATTTTTGCTAATAAATAATTATTATATGTGTTCAGTATTTATTCTGTGAATTATTTGTTAAGTGTTAAATGTGTTTAGATGCTTGAAAATAATATTAATTGAGTATTTTAATTTTTATATGTCCAAAATAAAATATAGATAATTGTCATATCTTCCTAATTATTTTTATGATGATTTATGATTTTATAGGAATTATATGGAAATTATAAAATCTTTATCCGAGTATTTAAAAACTATTTTATACAAACGGGAACCAACCGACGTCATCCGTTTTTACATTTTTATAACCCGAAACTCTTCTGAGAACTCATTCCTAACCTAATTGCAATATTCCGAGCATTTTCCATGTTTCGACTTTTTCGATCCGACGTACGGTTTGTCCTGCGCGGGTCCGGGCGCAACATTTTCGATACATTATTCGGTTCGGTAAATCAATAAAACTCGTATTTTCGATAAACGGGATCTTTTTATTAAACTATCACAATTATCACCTCGTAATACGTGTAAAAAGGTGCTGAGACCAAGACCGCAGTACAAATTGTACTGATTTGGATAATTATCCCGAAAACCGGTACCGTTTGGATCAGTTTTTATAAATAAACGTACCATTTTATATCCGGAATGATCCAACGGGATACTAATTTTTCGTAATTATAAATAGCCTTTACCGTATTTTATTCCGTATCAAAAATCATTTGCAGTCAGTAATTATAAAATTTTCCAGAGAAAATACTTATATTCATAAACCTTTCCGAGAATCAAACCAACAATCGGAAGTGTTACCGGAGTCCGTTTGGAAAGCTCGAGTACTCAAAACGAAGGTCTTGAGGTGTACTATCAGATTCTGTGAACCATATACCTGCAGAAATCAAGGTTTATTTTCTGGAAATTTGTTTATTTTTGAATTATTTTTATTAAAAATATGAATTTTTGTTCGGATGATTGTTTGAATGATTTGATGATTGCATGTTGTAGAGCTTGTTTTCCTGATGATTTTCATATGTCATATGTCTGATTTGGAGTTCAATAACATGTTCAAAATTGAGTTTAATCTTCGAATTTTAAAATTAGGGTTTATAACCCGTATGAATGTTTTCAATTGAAATTTGGGGCTTTTTGATTTAGGGGTTATTAGCTGTTGATTTATAGTGGGTTGTGTTCCTTATGAAATTTTCAATCGATTGGTATATAGCTCATTAACAGAGAATGTCTGAATCGAAGGGAGTTGTGTTTTGAAGTTTTCGATGTTTCGCCGAAAACCGGCGATGTTCTTGGCCATTTTCCGGCCAGGACAGGGATGATTGATGTGTTTTGATTGCATGAATAGGTTCCTGGTATTGTGTCGAGTATATCTGGAGCAGATGGTAAGGTGAGGGTGCCGGAATCATGTTCTCCGGCCACCCCTGTGTTTTCCGGCGAATGGAACTGTAAAATTTTAGTTTAGTACCTCAATTATTGGGGACGATGAAGTTCAGTCCCTGAACTTTCCAGAGTTTGGAAATTTAGGATTCCTGTTTTAAAAATATTCAAAAATCATATTTTCTATTTATTTTAATTATGAAAATCCGTTTTTAATATCTGAAAATTCTAAAAATTATTATTTTAATTCCAAAAATTATTTTTAATTAAAAAATAAATCTGAATTAATTAATTAATTAATTTCAGTTAATTTTTAATTGATTAATTGGTCAATTAATTCGAAAATTAATTGATTAATTGATTTAATTAATTATTAATTGATTTTAATTAATTATTTAATTAGATTTAATTATTTAAAAATGATTTAAAAATTCTGAAAAATAGTTTCGAGCTTTAAAATATTATTTTAAATTGATTTTAAGGCTCGATAATTATTATAAAATTATTTTGAAGCCAGATTTGGCCAGCCGAACCCTGTTTATTACTCTGAAATTGATCCAACGACCCGTTTTAATTCCGAAAAATGTTTTAAAAATCACTTTAAATACCCGAAAGCCTGTTTATGTCCCGAGACTTCTTTATAAATGATATATCATTGATTATTTGACGTAGTATGTGCTATATGTGACTTGTTGGTTAACTGTCGGTCTATATATTCAATGTTTACTTGTTTATAGTGTAACTTTCAATCCGTTAATCGGATTTGGGTAAAATGAAGGGTAGATAGAAGTACATATCGAATAGAATCGTATGAGTTAAATATTGATAGATGCTTGTGATATGTGAGCAGAAGAGGCAAGGCGTAGGAAAGGGAAACAGATAGTCAAAGAGTAAGACAGTTGTGATTGAAAGTGAGTGTAGTATAGAAAGCTAGTATCAGGCAAGTGTTCTGAACTTTCTCAAGATATATTGTAGTGGATTGATAGTCCTGTTCTATATTGCAAGTGCTTGGAAGCACTGAACCCTAAACCCTGATTCCAGTTATTGATCTTGAACCATAAACCTTATTCTTTCTAAACCATTGATTGTTGTACACCCAGATACGAACCATAAACATACGATACTACTCCACAAATACATACAAACTAAATACCAAACACTGAACCAAATTACTTATATACTCAAACCATTGTACCTTATGATTTGAAAGACCAATTCCTGGTAACCCTGAAACATTGATTCCTTGGTTATTCTGTCACACCCCCAACTTAACAATACATAATATATAACTATTACAATATTTAAAAGACAGCCCAACACTACCATCTATTACAACTGATTTTAATATCGAGTCCTCACACAAAACTATCTCTTATTCTACCTGAGCTCGGACATACGCATCAGCGTCACAAGTCTTACGTCCTGTCTGCTTGAATCTAACCATAGCTGCTAGCTGAAATATCAGGGTTAAAGCAAGGAGTAAGCCAAATTCTCAACAAGTGCTAAACAATACGGTACAAAACATAAATCGAGATATTAAATAATGACAATGCGAAGATATAACTAATAATAACAAGAGATGAAATTTTGGGTGATGGCATCATTTGCTTGAATCAAAACATTTTCAAAATCATATCTTAATCAATAACCATTTTATGACGCTACGGATTACAGCCGGTGATCAGCCACGAAGTAATCCCGAACCTCGCTGGGTTCTAAAACATTAATGGGATCCTTAGGCAACTTTTAAGCCTACAATATAAGTGTGGAAAGGACTCGCGTCTCAGTCCAGATCCACTATTCAAAGAAAACATTTATCCCCCTTTGGGACTGAAAATCTACATTTTAATCATTTCAAAAACTGATGCCGATTGATAATAAAATCTCTTAAACAGTAAACATTTTTATCAAGGGATTGAAGTTTGACTTGAAACACTGAAATTGTGTTCACTAAATCTTAGGGCCAAGATCCACTAGACTTCACTCTTTCAGGGTAATTGAAAGGTTTTCATTGACAAGAATTTTGACAAGGAGATTTAGCAAGGCTATTGGATAATATGAAAGAGTAATGCCAAACTAGGCTTAAAGCAATGGTTTTAAATAAGGTATAGATATTAGAACATCAAGAAGATAAGCGTCACTGGTTACAATAATACTAGAGGTGTTAAGGTATAAAGAAAGTGATCATTAGCTTAAGGTATATCAGGATGTCAAACTTTAGGGTAAGGATAGGGTTATCAAACAATTGTGAACAACTTTAAGGAATATCTGGCTTTTAGGTATCAAGGTAAAGTTTATATCGGGGTTCAAACATCAGGGTGAGATATCAAGATTTCTCAGGAATCAATAGCATGTTAATCAAGAGGATCAATCAAGTATTATAACAAATCTTTATTTTATCATGGCATCCCAATTACTTTGATGTACTAGCATGATACGACTTTTGATCTACTTGTAATATGTACTTGAGGGTTCATGGTATTTCTATATAATACGAAGATAGATTTGAGAATCACTTGGTTCAAGTATAACAAGATAACTCAGGATACTCGCATCATATATATAGGAACTAGTTATCACACATTTGCAGTGTAAACGAAAAAACAGGTTGAATCACTTGCCTTGAGAAAGGCTGGACTGGTCTGGCAGGTAGGAGCAACTGGAAGCTTTACTGGACCTTTATGGCAAGTTTACCCTCGTCTCGAGATCCTACACAATTAATAATATCCTCATTATAAAATATTCTCACCAACTCAACCTATTTATAACCCGAAATTAAACACAAATGGCACTTAGGCCTATATGCACGCAATTTATAATCACCTTATAAATACAATAGTACACATAGCCACATATACTCACATATCATATTTTAATACCAAATAATATCACACACACCATATTGCAACACTAGGCTTGGATGATCTCGATCCCCAACTAAGTCACTTGATCGCTAAACTAGACAAAGTCTCAACTTTGGTCTCCTAACTCGATGTGCCTTTACTAAACCATCCAAAACCCATTGACCCTCACTTGGGCTTTTCACTCTACTGGATTTATGATATCTTGCAACTATAGTGGTCAACCTAGGTCTCACTCATAAGTGCTTCAAAACTATGTGGTAAGTGAAGGTGCTTACTAAGGTAAATTTCAGAATGACATCTATGGTTTCTTGAGTGCATTAGACACTCTTACACTACAAGTTTACCTCCAAAACTTCTACACTAGACTCTTCTGATCATAAGGAAACTCCCAAACTTGATGTGGCTCAAGGGACTAGCTTGGGCCTCCCTAGGCCTAAGCTTAAAGTCCATGGTTCCCCTGTTTTTCTGGGCAGAAAATGGCCTGACTTGAACTAACTTTTGACACATGATTCTAACTCAAATCCTATGAACTATGGCTCGAAAAACTCCTCTGACACTCCCTCTAACTAAGGCCCAACAGGGTCTAATGAGGGCCTACCTATGACATGGTCAAAACTTCCTATTTCTAAATTGCAATAAAACTGTCCCCTGCTGGACAGATTTTGTGATTCCACTCGTGCACCTAACCAAACATCTTACAAACCTCCAACAAACACCTAAAACCTATTATATACTCCTAGGGCTAGCTTCTGGTGGCTTGGGTCTCAAAGTGCACAACAAATGCTCATTCAAAACTTCCACATAAACTAGTGCATCAAATCTGGAAAAAATGCAAACACTAACTAATCCCTTTCCACCTTAACTCCCACTTATTAACCAAGCATCCAACCTTTACTAAAGCAAACCTAGTGCATCAACATCCTAAAATAGTGCCTCAACAGGAGGGGAGATCATCCATGCCCAAGAACATCAACATGCAACTGAAAATATAACATGCAACTCATGGAAAACACTTAACAAGATTTCGGCGAAGGCATAAAGTTTAAATTCTTCTAAATTCGACTTATACCTATTACTCTTCCTTAATAATCATGAAATATATCTTCTCTTATCTATTAATAAGAAATATATCATGGAAACAATCTATCTCAAGTACAATATTTCGAATTTATAGATTTTTAAACATAAAAACATGATTTCGAAAAGAGTACCATGCACAACATGGTTGATCATCATTTTATCATCTTAAAACTAGTATGCATGGCTAAATATGAATATATTATGAAATTTCAGTAGTATGAAAAGGATTTTAAAGCATGGTTTCTCCATAAAACACTTAGTTAATACATATATAAAATGTATCTCATAGAGAGCTCTTGAATTCACAAGAATCAAGAGTTTCTCTTTGGAGATCACACAAGAACTAGACATGCAACCATGAAACTTCATCTCCCAAGTCACAAAACTCTTGGGAAGTATATAAAATAAATGTAGGTGGAAGATTTATACTAGGAAAGATGAGAAATGGAATGAAAAATGGAAGGGAGTGGGGGAATGGGGGCTTCGGCCGAGAGCAAAAAGGGAGGGAGGGGAGGAGAGAAAAATGAGGTGTGTTGGAGTGTGGAGTGAGTGAAAAATGACTTCTTCCACTTGGTTTTTGGTTTTATGCTTTTGGATTGACAAAATAATGAGTGGAAGTGAAAATGTACAAAAATGACCTCTAGCTAAAGTTAGGCCTTTTTGCATGCAAGGTTAGTGTGGTAATTTGGTAATCAACAAATGAGTTAGTGGGGTTGGAAAGGTCTTCTTTGTCCTTCAAGAGAATAGAAGAGTGATTTGCATGCAAGGGCTTCCATGTAATTTGCTAATTATAACAAATAAAATTTTTAAAGATTTGTTTTTATAAAATAAAATACAAGTTCAAAAATTATAAAATTTATACCATAAAATAACTTGGATTTTTAGAAATTTTATAAAATCACTTTTAAAATTTGTGAACGAAATAACTTTTAAAAGAAAATTTCTCCAAGGTTTATAATATTCCTTATAAATAAAAAAAGGGAAATAAATAAACTTTTGCTTTGAAAAATCATATACTACATAAAGCAAATTTATAATGCAGAAATTTTCATTCACACAACGTACAATCATTAAGTATATTTACATTCGGCTCTAATATTATACCAAGTCCACAAATGATATTACATAAAATGCCGGTCGTAACATATTCAATTCTTTCATTACCTAACATCCAAGCTGTTAGGTCCCAATTTGTTTGTAAAGGGGGGGGGGTTGAATACAAACAGTACCGAATAATCGAATTAAATGCGGAATAAAAAATGTGAAACAAAATTCAAGTTAAATAAAAATATTATTAAACTTGAAAGGTGTTACAACAACTGTATCGATTACAAGGAATTAATCTCAAATTAATTATCACAAATCTAGAATAAATTCGACATGAACTTTTTCTATTTTTGTAATAAAAAGATTCAAATGCTAAACATAATTTGAGATTAAGTTCTAGGGATTTTGATCCGCTAGATTGTTACACAAGAACAAGATAAAGATTTCTAGTTGATTGGATTTAACTTTACAATCTAGAAATTGATCTTGAAGTTGCAGATGAGATGAAATATTTGTGTCTGTTTCTTTTTCTTTGTTCTCGAGTTTTGTGTTCTTGATTGGATGATTATCTTTCTTTTTGCTGCTTCTGTGTCTTTTTAATTCATTTAACAGAATTGAATTGAACTGGAATGACAATCCTATAGCTGGCAAGACTTTCGGTAGGACAATGGATTGAACTAGCAAGACAATCTGATTGAACTACAATGACTTTCGGTATGACAATCAGTTGAACTAGTAAGACTATCTCCTTCCTAGTAGAACTTTCCGTAGGACAATTGAAATGACTTGGCATGACAATCGGTATGACAATCCTGATTGTCATGCTAGTTCACTTTCAATTGTCTTGCTGATTTAATACTGTTTTTAATCCAATTTAAATTCTGAAAATCCTTAATATTAATTCTGAATTAATTAATCAATTAATTTAATTAATCAAATAAATTAATCTTTGCAGATATAATTTATTTTCATAATTAAATTATATGACTTAATTAATTAATAGAGAATTAATACTAACCCTGAGCAGCAACCAATCTTCTGAATATCTTCTGAAAATCACTAAGAATTATGAATCAATTCCACCACTTCAACGTTGACACTCAATGTACTGTCTGGTTCATGAGTGACTAACTTCCGTGATGTTTCTTCATGTCTTGACTTTGATACTTTGATTTTCTTCAGATTAAATCCTTGTAATTAATGATACTCTGACGAGATCTCCGTCACTTGATTAAATCCACACTCTTGATTTATATCACTGAGGCATGATCAATTTCTTGAACTTCTTCCAGTGAATTAATTCCTCAAGTCTGTAGATGAACCTTGTTTCTGAATCCTTTGACAGATATTACTCTGTGAGATCTCTTTTGACGGTAGATCCACTATTTACTTATTACATTCTTATTTGAGTTGAGTTGAATCCTCGAATATACAAATAGGCTATGCCATATGACTTACAATCTCCCCCTATTTGTTTGTTAGACAATAACACACAAATACCTAGAGGATAACTCAACTAACAAATAAGAAAAAGATATAAAAAGAAATGCAAAGTAAATAGTAGAAAAGTTCTGGACTAGATTTAACATTTTCCAGATTCCAAGTAGATGTTCCTCTAGACTGCACATATCTTCAAGTAGTTCCATCTTTATTTGTACAACCACATTTCCTGTTGAGAAGCCCATATCTCTCTTGCTTCTCCCCCTATGAGAATCAACTGATTAAAGAAGATCACCTTCGTTTACCACCTCTCCCGTACAATAGGATCCGCAGATAAAAGCCAATGGTACTCCCCTTTTGAAAACAGCTTCTTCCCTTACTTAGAAAATCACCTTGTGTTTACCACCTCTCCCGTACAATAGGATCCGTAGTTACAAATAACAATGGTGTGGTGTAGTGTACATATGATCTTTTTCTTCCTCCCTGCTATTTCTCCCCCTTAGTTGAGGAATCCTCCAAACTATTACTTAAGCTTTTATCTCCCCCTTAAAGAAGGAATGTATGCCGTCGTCTGAAGGAGTTCTCATATTTCACTTGGTTGGAAAAGAAATAACAAGAAGTTTCTCTTTCTTCCTCACTGTGAGTGTGTGATTCTGTTTAGTGTACCTCACATGTGTTTCACTCTTCTCTCCACTCGTGTTTACACTCATTCTCATAAGTGTATCACTCTTCTCTCATAGCTCCATAATCCAGTTGTACCTGCAAGGAAAATCACCTTAGCCATCCTTAAGGAGGTCACAAGTGGTGCAATGGGAGTTCGCAAATCCCCATCCTTGTTAAACTCGTCAGATGAATCTGAGTCATAATCTACAAGTTGCTAGTTTCCCTTTTAGGGTTCCAGATTTGAATTCTGGGAAGGTAAACAATGATCCAACGAATTTAGCATAAAGATCAAAGTTCCCTTCTAATGTCTGTGAAGACATCTCCTTGTGACTCATCAGGTAATATCTGAATCATTGTCAACAAGTTGCCGATCTGCACCTATGTCAGATCCACTATCCGCAGATGCATCCAGGGGATTTAAGCCTGGGGAGGTAGACACTGACCACTGACATATGGCTTTTGGATCAGTATCCTCTCCTAACACCTATAAAGGCAATTGGTCCATTAACGAACCTTGAACAATCGAATCTGACCTTAAAATGGTCGAAACTCTTGTTTCCGTCAACTCATCCTTTGTGTGTGTAACCTCTCCTTGTGCATCAAGAATTGTTTATGTTTGAAGTGGTGACACTACATCGGATGCCTTGGCCGACAGGCAAAATTCAATAGACGCACCCTGTTGAGAGAATGAATCTAGTAACTGTTTTTGTGCCTTTTCAGCCATTACATCTTTTTGAGAAGATGTATGGGGGCTAGCAGTTGTCTCGGTTTAAATACTACTCATCTATGTAGGAGACAGAGCTACTGGGTTGACTACAGAACCTTCCTTATGTGGTGCACTAAGGCACTATCTCCCTCACGCTCATTCATACTACATTTAGTGGTAAGAGAGTGTTAGTTGGTTCTGTTTCTGTGTTTGTCTTTACAGTCTGGGATAGATGTTGTGGGTTTTCAACCTCATGACTGTCAATGAAAGAAAGTCATTGGAGACTGAACCTGTATCACATAATATATGGTACTATAGAGATAAAATGTATTTAAGATTTATAATGAATGAAAATTATACATTTAATCTTTTGAGAGTAATGATGTACAATAGTGATTTCAAAGGATTTTACATGAAATAAGAAATCACTAATGTAGAAAGAAGTTTGATTTTGTTTTTTAATATGAATGAGTTTTTGATAAAACATTGATCACTTAGAGTAAAGTCTAAGTAATTCTCATTCATGTCAAAAGCTTACAAATATCTGCAACATAATGTTAACAACATATCATTGACCGATACTTGTCAAGTACTTAGATACTAATTGTTATGTTGCATAAACAATATATCACTGCACATATAAAATAATATGATTGTGCCTAATAATAAGAGAGTTAAAAATATGACGACTCTACTAGTTCATATTAAACAATAACTTCAGTTAGAGGGCCATACCATGTTCTTGACGATTGCTTGAGTAGTACACTAGTTGATACCAACCTGAAGTGAGATTGTGAAGAAGAGATTGCATAGTCCAATAGATCTGTAGCTGCAAAGTCCATGAACTGTGGTGCATTGACTTCCTCTTTTGACTCACCAACCAGGAGTACACTTGTACATATCTTACTAGAGTCCAATTCCAAGTGTAATGTGCAGCAGGTGCCTGATATGTCGTAATATTCTCAAGTCTCGTCACTATTGCTATATGTTAGATGATGCTTCCTGATAATAACCTAGCACACTATACAAAATTTTCAATGATAACATTCCCAGCTTGCAAACAGCCATATCCTTCGGATAAACCTTTGCTGTTATCTCCAAAGGTAACCAGGGGGCCAACTTTCTCAATCCACATTTGATAGCAGGGCTCTATCTCTGGTCATATGTCTTGATGATCCATTGTCAAGAATCCACACTTCTGGTTTCACCTGTTTTAATACCCTGCAACATAAATGGATTAACCCTTCTTCGGAACCCAAACTTGGTTGGTCCCGGCATTCTTGTAGAACTGTCCTTTGTCAGGCAAAACAACATTTTTAATTTTAATTGTCTCAACTTTCTCAATGACTGAACATTTGACCTTGTAAACAGCCTTAACAAATTTCTGTTTAAGCTTAGGCACAAATGTCTCCTTTCTAGCCTTAGAAGGACTAGCAGTCTTAGACCTATCATGCTTCTTGTTATTCACATGCTGACGAGGAGTAGTCTTATCATTAGACACATGCTTACCATTAAAATAAGCATACATCATATTAAAAGCACAAGACATACAATTAGTAACACCACATGCTTTATGAGAGTGATTAACAGCAGGCAATTTATGCATGGTAGACATGGCATTATTGTTATCCAACTCATGTGTGTCTGAGTTAGTCTCAGTTGCTTTCACAACTTTGACTGGAACTTTCGACTCACTTGACTTGGAAACAATCTTCTCATTAGCATGATCCTCACCACGTATTTCTTCTTGAATAACAGAAGAGGCCGCATCAAATGGTTCAGCAATTGATACTTTATAGAGGGGTTCATCAACACCCTTAAGCACATGTGGTACTTCCCTCCCTTTAGCACAGACATGAGGAGGGGAGTTTATGCCTAATTCTCCAATAGCAACATTGTAATCATAACCTATTCCAGATGTTTGATTAACAGATTGCTTACTGTAGAACTCTTTAGCCTTCGAACAAGAATTGAAGTAGGCTCTAACCTTAGTCTCAAGACCGGTGATCTTGTCTTTGAGAATAGTTTCGAGTTTTCTATAATAGTCATCTCTATTCTCTAGAAAAGATACTTGTTCTTTTAATTTGTCTTGATTAATGTGCACAAGTCTTAATTCATTGACCTCTTTCTCAAGGTCTGTGATCTGTAAACTTAACAGTTCATTATCACGACGTGCACAATCTAAGTTACCTCTTAGATGATAAACCATTTCAGTATCAGAACGTTTTACCTCTATTCTTGATGATGAAGCTTTTCCATCAATAGCCATAAGAGCAAGATTTCCTTCATCTTCATCTTCACTGTCAGTATCATCCCAGCTTCTTCCCTTTGCCAGATAAGCCCTTTCAGAGTTCTTTCTTACTTGCTTTGGCTTCCTACATTCTGTGGCAAAGTGTCCCAACTCATTGCAGTTATAGCATCTAATGGTGCTCCGATCAACCATCCCTGTTTTGTATCCACCACTGCTGGTGTTAGAGGAGGAAGATCCACCTTTCTGGAATTTGTTGTAGTTGGACTTGTACTTAAGCTTGGGATTCCTCTTGAATCTGACATGGGAGAATCTCTTGACAATTTGGGCCATTGACTCGTCTTCCAATTGCTCCAGCTCTTCCAAGGAATAAAAATCATCACTTGATTGATTTGTAGTAGGAGGATCATATTCTGCTACTAACATATTTTCCTCAGCCTTGGAACACTATACCATTCTCTCCAATTGTTGAGACTGCTGTTGTTGTTGACCTTCAGCTACAAGTGCAGTAGATGTGCTGACCATTCTATCCTTCCCGTAGACTTCCTTCTGTTGAATCTGCTCCAACTCATAGGTTTTTAACACTCCATAGAGCCTGTCCAAAGAAATCTCACTCAGATCTCTAGCTTCTCTAATGGCAGTGATTCTATGTTCAAGATGAGTTGGCAGTGTTAAAAGGAACTTTTTGTTGACCTCCCTGATTGAATAATATTTCCCATTTATGTTCAAGTTGTTGATCAACGCATTGTACCTCTCAAACACTTCAGTAATTCCTTCTCCTGGATTTGATTTAAAATATTCATACTCAGAGGTTAGGATCTCCAACTTGTTCTCCCCAACTTCCTCTGTGCCTTCATTGATCACCTCAATAGTTTCCCACATGTGTTTGGAATTTTTACAGTTCATCACATGTCTGTTCATCAAGGGATCAAGGGAATCAATTAAAATTAACTGAAGGCTGGCATCCAAGGAGGCTTCATCTTTTTCAGCAGGAGAAAAATCCTCAGGATCTTTAGGATAGGTTCTGGCTTTGGTGATCACAACATCATCTACTATCACCTCCGGTTCAATAACCATCGGAGTTCTTATCCCCTTCTTTAACAAGTTTGAATATTTGGGATTTGCCACTTGTAAAAATAAGAGCATCTTCTTCTTCCACATAATATAATTCTCTTTATCAAATTGTGGAATTTTAACGGTTCCAACTTTTTGTGAAGTCATTATGAATTCTTGAATGAATAAAAATTCAAGGAGTTGAAAAATCACAAAAGTCTAGGATCTTGATTTGTTCGTTAATCAGAAGGCTCTGATATCAATTGTTAGGTCCCAATTTGTTTGTAGAGGGGGGGTTGAATACAAATAGTACCGAATAATCGAATTAAATGCGGAATAAAAAATGTGAAACAAAATTCAAGTTAAATAAAAATATTATTAAACTGGAAAGGTGTTACAACAACTGTATCGATTACAAGGAATTAATCTCAAATTAATTATCACAAATCTAGAATAAATTCGACATGAACTTTTTCTATTTTTGTAATAAAAAGATTCAAATGCTAAACGCAATTTGAGATAAAGTTCTAGGGATTTTGATCCGCTAGATTGTTACATAAGAACAAGATAAAGATTTCTAGTTGATTGGATTTAACTTTACAATCTAGAAATTGATCTTGAAGTTGCAGTTGAGATGAAATATTTGTGTCTGCTTCTTTTTCTTTGTTCTCGAGTTCTGTGTTCTTGATTGGATGATTATCTTTCTTTTTGCTGCTTCTGTGTCTTTTTAATTCATTCAACAGAATTGAATTGAACTGGAATGACAATCCTATAGCTGGCAAGACTTTCAGTAGGACAATGGATTGAACTAGCAAGACAATCTGATTGAACTACAATGACTTTCGGTATGACAATCAGTTGAACTAGCAAGACTATCTCCTTCCCAGTAGAACTTTCGGTAGGACAATTGAAATGACTTGGCATGACAATCGGTATGACAATCCTGATTGTCATGCTAGTTCATTTTCAATTGTCTTGCTGATTTAATATTGTTTTTAATCCAATTTAAATTCTGAAAATCCTTAATATTAATTCTGAATTAATTAATCAATTAATTTAATTAATCAAATAAATTAATCTTTGCAGATATAATTTATTTTCATAATTAAATTATATGACTTAATTAATTAATAGAGAATTAATACTAACCCTGAGCAGCAACCAATCTTCTGAATATCTTCTGAAAATCACTGAGAATTATGAATCAATTCCACCACTTCAACGTTGACACTCAATGTACTGTCTGGTTCATGAGTGACTAAATTCCGTGACGTTTCTTCATGTCTTGACTTTGATACTTTGATTTTCTTCAGATTAAATCCTTGTAATTAATGATACTCTGACGAGATCTCTGTCACTTGATTAAATCCACACTCTTGATTTATATCACTGAGGCATGATCAATTTCTTGAACTTCTTCCAGTGAATTAATTCCTCAAGTCTGTAGATAAACCTTGTTTCTGAATCCTTTGACAGATATTACTCTGTGAGATCTCTTTTGACGGTAGATCCACTATTTACTTATTACATTCTTATTTGAGTTGAGTTGAATCCTCGAATATACAAATAGGCTATGACATATGACTTACACAAGCTTTGAAAATGCTATATTAATCCTTATGCAGATTGAAACCGTTTCATTATTGAACATCCAATGTTGTTAATGATTCTGTTTATTGCTTATTATTGTTTATTCTATTATTATGTTAGAATTGGATTATTTTTATAAAATTATGGACCAGATTCGTGGTCAGACCATATAATGGTCAAGTTAGGCCAATGTGTGTCTTGGATCCAGTAGTTAGAGCAGTGATGTGTGCTTTGCTCGGGGTTAGTGCGTGACTGATCAGCAGCCTAACCTTGGTTTTTAAAATGAAAATATAATATCCAATTCTAAATCATAATTCATTGTTCACTCGATATCATAACCCTTTTTATTTGATGATCATTATTCTCAGTTTTGTTATTGTGACTTGCTGAGCTAGTTAGCTCATTTGTGTAATGTTGTTTATGTTCTTTTCCAGTTAAGAAGGAACCCATTGATAACAAAGATCCCCAGTCCAGCGCGAGAGCTAGGGGTTCAGGTTGATCGAGTTAAGCTAGTAGGCTTCTTTTGGGATAAATTGAGTTTGTAAAAGTTTGTAATAATATTTAATACTCAGTTCTGAGTTTGGATAGTTGGGATTTGAACAGTTTGTAATATAAGTGTGTGTTTGGCTTCTATGCATACTTTAACCTGTTACGGTCCGTGGTAGTTGGTAAGTAGGGTCACTGCATATTATTATTATCTTTATTATTGTTATAAGCAGGTTATAAATAAGGTGTGTGTGTGGACCCCAAACTTCTTACCCAGGTTTGGAGGGCGCCACAGAAACAGTGTCTAATGATAATGCATATAAATCTACTACCAATGAAGCACAAAACTCAACATCTGTCGAGTTGCATAATGCTTCATCCGTCGGGAGGCAATCTATGTTATCCGTCGGGAGACAACTAGCTTCATCCGTCGGTACTCAAAATTCACCATCCGTCGGGTTATCAAAAGGAGCAGGAAGTCAAGATAGATCACCTATAGAAAGTTCCCCTTTCTCAAATCAAAGATCCACAAACTTAGGGGGAGTTTCTAACAATCAAAACTCAATTACACATCAAGATAACAATGAGGTTTCTTCGTCTAGAGCTAATCCACCTCAACAAAGAAAATGGACAAAAGATCACCCCTTTGAGCTTATTATTGGTGATGTTTCTTCTAGAGTTCAAACAAGGAGAGCAACTCAAAAAGAATGTCTATACAATAGCTTTCTTTCCAAGGAAGAGCCAAAGAAGGTAGAAGAAGCTTTGTTGGATCCTGATTGGATTTTAGCTATGCAGGAGGAGCTAAACCAATTTGAAAGGAATAATGTATGGAAGCTGGTGCCCAAGCCTAAAGGAAAGAATCCAATAGACACCAAATGGGTATTCAGAAACAAGATGGATGAAAATGGCATAGTAGTCAGGAACAAAGCTAGATTGGTTGCTAAGGGCTATTGTCAACAAGAAGGAATAGATTTTAATGAAACATTTGCTCTTGTTGCAAGACTTGAAGCCATCAGAATCTTCTTAGCCTATGCAGCCCATGCCAAAAACTCCCATGGCCACAACAACCAAGCTTGAATTAAACACTACTGAAAAGTCTGTGGATATTTCAAGTTATAGAGGTATGGTTGGCTCACTTTTGTACTTAACAGCTAGTAGGCCAGATATAATGTTTGCTACATGTTTATGTGCTAGATTCAGGCTGATCCTAGAGAATCTCACTTAATAGCTATTAAGAGAATTTTCAGATATCTCAAGGGAACACCAAAACTTGGCATTTGGTACCCTAGAGATTCTGGTTTTGATCTAACTGGTTATTCAGATGCAGATTATGCAGGTTGTAGAATTGATAGAAAAAGTACAACAGGAACCTGTCAATTTCTAGGAAACAAGCTTGTGTCCTGGTTCAGTAAAAAGCAAAATTCAGTTTCTACTTCTACAGCTGAAGCTGAATATATTGCTGCTGGTAGTTGTTGTGCACAGATCTTATGGATGAAAATCAATTGCTAGACTATGGTTTATAAGTTGAGAGGATTCCTATTTTCTGTGATAACACAAGTACAATTGCCATCACTAAAAGTCCAGTACAACATTCAAGGACAAAACACATAGATATCAAGTACCACTTCATAAGGGAACATATAATGAATGGTACTGTGGAGCTACATTTTATTCCAAGTGAGAAGCAGCTTGCAGATATCTTTACCAAGCCACTGGATGAATCCACCTTTTCAAGGTTGGTAAGTGAGTTAGGTATGCTTAATTACTTTTAAATCTATATGAGTTAATTTGCAAGTTGAAATGCGTCCAGAAATTTAATTGATCTTTCAGTCTTGGATGAAATTTTGGCTAAGTCAAAATTTATATCTCGACGGATGATCTTTATCCATCGAGTTTGATCATCCGTCGGTATACTATTTGCTAATAAAAATCAATTATTTTTCTGGAATATTTTATGTCTCGACGGATATCAGTTTATCCTCATCCGCCGAATTGTCTTAATCTCAGCCGTTAATTCCCTGTACATTATCCATCGAGTATACTTACAGTTTGTAAGCATAACACGATGGATAATGGGTGGAATTTTTACAGTTTATTTTTTAAACGGCTATTCTAGGAAATTTCTATTGGTTACTTTATTTTACTTTATTATTTTTATCAGTTATTTTTTGAGATAGTATAAAAGCTTATTTCATTTCAATTGCTTTTCTTTTATCATTTTCAATTCAACTGCTCTAATTTTATTCTCTCTCAAAGCACTTACTCTCTTTCTCTTCAAGCTCTTATTCTCTAACAATGGCACCTGTTGTAAAGATTATGTCTCAAACTGGGTTCATTTATGAGAAGAACAATTTTACTGCGCTAGTGAACAAGGGTATTCAGCAATCTGGTGACTATCACAAGATGATGGATTTGTGAAGAATTGCAAGCTCAATTATGCCATGCTGGAATCATCCACAATCTTCTGTGAAGTTGTTGAAGAGATGTGGACCACTACTACCTACAACTCTACAGATAAGACCATCACACTAACCATTAAAGGTAAAGAATTTTGCATCAATAGTGATGTGATAAAAGCATGTTTCAAAATTCCTGATTATAATGTGACCTCACCACACACTGACACTGATATAATCAATATGCTTAATTCCATGAACTATGCACTTCCTACTTCTAAACTGAGTGACATTAGGAGAATGGGTCTTAGAAAAGAATGGAGTTTCATGTGTGATGTAGTTACAAAGGTTTTCCCAGGAAAGATCAGTAATTTTGATTCAGTGAATATTTCCATGCTTAACATGCTCTACATTCTAGTTACAGATAAGTATTTTAACTTTAGTGACCTTGTTCTATTTGAGTTAGGTTTTAAACTAGGAGAGTTAAATAAAAGAGGTAAGAATGTGTATTATGCTAGATTCCTTATGATGTTAGCTAACCACCTTTGTTAAGAGATTGTGCTTGAGAACCCTAACAACAAATTAGATTGTTGGGTTCAAGAGAGAAGGCTCATTGCAGATTTGAACAGGGCCAATCATCACAAGAATGTGTCATTATTCTATTTTCCTGTAATGCAAGCACCTCAGGTAAGTGAGGTAAGTTCATCTATCCCTACAACTATTCCAACCTCAACAATTTCTTTGAGTTCTAGTGTGGCTATGGCAACTGTGTCAATGACCAAACAGTTGCCTACCCAAGCTACCAAAACTATAATTATTTCAAAATCCAAATCAAAGAAACCCCCCTCTGGAATCTCTCAAAAGATGCCAGTTGCAAAATCCACTAAAGCCAAAGAGGGGAGTGTGAAGGAGGGTAAGTTAAGTGAGGGAAGGGGTGAACATAAAAGAAACCCCAAGAATAAGGTTGGAGAGTTGAGTGGATCCCAGCCTAGCCACACTGCAGTTTCCCAACAAACTGCAGTGCTTAAAAAGGACAAAAGCTCATTTCTAGCTGCATCCTCCCAAAAGGATGCAGTTATTGAACAAAGCTCTCAACCAAGAGCACAGGCCAAGAGGGTTAGGGACACAAGCTCACCCCAAACTTATGCCAGAAAGAAGAAATCTAAAACCTTTGGGGATGCACAGGGTACACACACAGTGCAAACTGGTGCAACAGACACAGTCACTGCACCTTCACAAATTCAGTTTGATGTGGCTCCAATAAATGTTGAGTCACAACCAAAATCTCTAGTTATAGAAGCACCTCAAACACCAAACTCACCAACAAATTCTTTGGATGTGGATATGATAAACACATCAATTCCTGATTCCCCTTCTTTAACTCTGTTGGGGAAGCCAAAATCTAATGCAAGTGAGCATCATCTTTTAGATGATTTGTTGGCTCACTTGCCAATTCTTTCAGGAACTGTTGTATCATCTGTGCCCAAAATAACTTCAATCAGCACATAATGAACAATAGTTTCTATTCCCATCTCATTCATTTCTACTCTCTCGACGGATATTGCTCATCCGTTGAGTAGTGATTGTATCCCGACGGATAAGCTTGACAGCAGTTATCCGTCGGATAGCAAATCCACTCACTCGATGGATATCACTCATCCGTCGAGTATCTCTGCACAGCTTCAAACTTCATTTATTTCAAGTGCAGAAGATTTAGTGGTTGTGCAGTCGTGCAGTCACTCTTAGGATTGAGAGAGAAGAGTGTTTTGGGTGAGAGTCTGGGTTACTCCCAGGAAAAAGGAGAGGAAATGAGTGAAACTATGCAATCTATTTCTTCGGGATTGGTAAAAGAGAGTGAGAGGAGTCCCACCTTAGTAGGTGAAGGTGAGGGTGTGAGGGTGGGGAGCCAGGGTGAGTCCCTGATGCAACAAAAGAGAGAAAACGAGAGAAATGCAGGAACTGGAGCTATAAGGATGGATGTCATTGCTAGTGAGTCAATGAATGTCCAGGATGTAGACAGGGACGGACTATCTCAGCATCCTAAAGCTGTTATAGATTCCACTTCCCTTGATGCTGAGGCATTTACTCACCCTGTTCCAGCTTATCAACTTCTAGCTGAACAGGGCAATGATAATATAGAAAGGATGCTGAATTTGGTGCATACCACACAGTCTATGATGAGAGCTAAGGATGCCATCACAGCTTTGCCTTTTACAGCTGGTGATGTGGACTATGAGACTGGTGGTTCAGCTGATTTCTTTAGAGATGGGAGTGGGGATAGTGAAGATGAAGCAATGGACATAGGGGAAGAAGTAGGCTCAAGTTCAAGATCAGGTATGCCATCATGGGCTTTCTCAAAGCACTGTGATAAGCATTACTTCAAGACAACCCTGATCCGGCTAATTAATCAGACAAATACTGCTCTTCAAACCACCACTAATGCCAGCACCAAGAAGCTCCTTCAGGCACACCTAGCCTCCCTGCAACTTCAACAAATCCAGGGCTTCCAGCATGCTAGGGATGTAAACACCATGAAGGGTGATATTGAGGAGATGAAGAAGGCCATTTCAGACAAGATAGATTCTAAACTTCCAGAAGCTACAATGCTTGACATCAAGAGGCAATTAAGAAAAAATTTTGATCTGTCAACCAAGATAGATGCCTTGGACACAAGAATGTCAGCCATGGAAGCATCTTTAACTGCCATTCATGTTCATCAAGCCCAACAGACAAATTTACTATAAAAACTGGTGGTTGTTCAAACTCCCTCCTCACCTCAACTTGATGATAACAAAAAGGGGCAGAAAGGACCAAGTGAGGGGGGAGACCAAGTGAGGGGGAGAGGCTTCAAATTCAAATCAGTAAAGTAATTGTGCCTTCAATTACTATCTCAAAGCCATCAGTTACAGATAGTATAGATCTGATCAATGCAGCAGCAGCAGCCAACATAAGAGCAGCTGATAAGGAGAAGTTGAGTTTAGTCAATTGGGAGAAGATTGATGAGGAAATACGGAAGAAGTTTGAAATTGTCAAGAAGCCAGTTAAGTCAGCCATCCATCACTCTCAAGTCAAGCAAATTAGTATGAATGAGATGAGCATGAACTATCTGGAAAGAGGACAACCTTCCTGCATCAAATCTCCAAAGGCTGAAATAATTCTTAAACCAAAGGTGAACTACTCAAAATCACATTGAAGAACCCCTTGGATACTGTGTATGAGACACCCAAGCCTGATGAAAAGAAGCTTCTGTCAAGATCAATTGTTTTCTACAAAGATCTAGCTGATTCAGCTTCTAAAAGGAGAATTGCCAAAATTTTCAGGAATGGGAAAGAAATTTGTGTGGTGGCTGGACATCCTCAATTTGCTCAAGCAAAGAGAGAAGAAAAGGCTAGATTGAAGCAGGAAAAGAAGCAAGCTGCTCTAGATGCTAAAAAGGCTAAACAGAAGAAAGAGCAAATTGCTATCTTAGCCAAGCTACATGCTGTAAATTCATCACAAAAAATTCCTGTTCAGCCATCTGAAATTACTGAATCAAAGAAGCAAGTTGAACAACAGAAGAAATCTCCAAGAATCAAGGAATTGGCTAAAAGAACTAAAAGGAAACTGGATATTGTTGATAAGGAATTGGAAGATCAATTTCCTAAGGAATTCACACCATCTACAACTCAAGCATCAAAGCCCTCTGTGGTTTTTGAAGATATCAGGGTGGTGGATCCCTACAGGAATATTCATGGTGAACCTATTGTGCCCAAGGATGAGCCAATAGAATGGGAAAACATACCAATTCCTGACTTCTATCTACCATTCCTTAGCAAGCCAAGAAGAAAAAAGTCAAGAGCAGTCAAGAAAGTGAAGCTGTCACCTCTCAAATCCAAATCTGTAGTCAAAGCTCAGCCCAAAGTCAATAGGGGAGATTACATGTACTTGTGTGACATCAAATAGTTTTATGATCTAAACCTCTAACTAGATGAACTAGATGAAGTGAGAGGAATTGATGCATACAGAAACCTACCTGAAAGGTTAGTGTTCAAGTACAAAGGAGGGAAGGAGATTCAGTGGCCACTTCACAGGATCCTTCAAGAAAGCCAAGCTATACTGATTAAAGTTTATTCATCCTTCAAGAAGAACTTTGGGTTCAACATAACTGCAAGAAGATTGGTACTGAAGAAGATTGAAGAGCTAATGAGTGTTAGAGCTAAAGATACACTTCCAAAGACTCTAATTATCCCTTACACAGGGAGAAGAGTGCATCTAAGGCCCTACTGGTTGATGGAGTTCATGGATGACAAAGGTGTGAGAAGATTTTTCAGATTAGAAGACCAATTGAGCATCTCCAGCAATGAGACTCTTTTGGAAATACAAGGAAAGCTAAATCTCTCAGAATCTGATGAACTGGAATTCCACATGCAGCTCCAAAATCAGATTGATGAAAACAACAGAAAGCTTGGAAAGAGATCCAGACCTTCAAAGAACTAGATAAATCTGCTCAGGCTAGAGGAGCATCTTGAAAATGACTATGAGCAAAACTTTGTTTTGTTATTTGAAGCACTTTTCAGTAATATCTACTTTCTTTTTAAAGTTGTATTTTTAGGGTGTTTTGTTATCATCAAGTATCTCTTAATTTATGGCTACAATTCCAGTAGACATAAATTAGGGGAGATTGTTGTGTATATGTTGTGTACTTGATGATTTCATGAACAAAACACCTTGGTAGATTTTACTTAGTGAAATTATGCAGCACTCGACGGATAAGATTTATAGTCCTGGCGGATGATGACTTATTATCCATCGAGTGAGTAGCTTATGTAACAATAAGTCTGTAGCACATTTATGCATACACCATTGTATAGATTCTGTAAGTAGTATTCAAGTCATGTTGCCTTTAACTAGATATGCAGAATAGGTTGATTAATTGTACATAGATGATGTCTTGTAATTCTGCATAAATGAAATGAAGTCAAGTGCCAGATTGCTACCCGACGGATAAACTACAATGAAGTTGACAGATGATCAACTAGACAACCCGATGGATGATCAATAACCCGACGGATGATCATGAACCCAACGGATAAAGAATTCAAATATCTGTTGACAGTGACAACACAGTCATATGCGTCGAGTGGATGCAAATGGAATATGGTAGCCTATTCAACTAGGTTTTCGAGAACAAAGAAGCATTGCCATTTCTATGCTATTAAGATATTCAAAGATGCTGGAATAGAGTAATGAAGTAGCATTGTAATAGACTAGATAGTTTTTGTTTTATTATCCTGTCTCATTACTATATAATCTTGGTGATATATAAACCAAGAAGTAGCAACTAAGAAAGTATCGAACTAAGCAACACGGCTAAGAAACATTTGTAAGCAGAATTCTTAGCATTTCTCTGCACTCTTAGTTGTTCAATTGTTGTAAGCAGCTGTGAGCATTTTGCACACAGGATTCTCTCGATATATAATATATATCTCTGGTGGAATCATTCAAATCCACCGAAAAGTTTTTAAAGACTCTTGTTTTTTTAATTACTTGTGATTTGATTCATTCAAGTAACTATTCCGCATTGTGCTAATCAATTCACACTTATATATATATTCGAGTTAGAACATTTTTATTCAAAAAAAAAGTTTCAAGAATTCCATTCAACCCCCTTCTGTAATTCTTGTCATATTGTTAAGGGACTAACAAAGTCCCTAAATGTACTAATTAGAGAAGTCTTGGAGCTCATTCAAGAACCATATTCGAGAAGTGCATTTTACACTAATTCGAGAAGTCCATTTATAGTGATTCGAGAAGTGCAAGTGTACTGATTTGTGCAGCACTAAATGAGGCAATTCGAGAAGTCTGAGCAAACTGGAATATTCAATTAATTCAAATAGTATGCATAGCCGAATTTGAGAAGCCGTCCATGCAGCTAATTTGAGAAGTTCTGGAAGTGCTGACTCAAGAAAATCAATTCTCTAACAGTTAAACTCCGAGTTATCGAATGGAGACTTAGACAATATCGAGGTTCAAAATAAAGATGAATAAATGGAATCTTTTCAGGGAAAGGATAATAAGCATGTCAATATATGAATAATTGCTTCATTAAATATGGAATGAAAAGAAAAGTCTACTACGTAGCTTTGAGAGTAATTTAAGGAAAAGTTGTCAGTGTTTGTGCCCTAGAGACAACACTGTAATGTTTTAGTTTAAGACATTTGGATTATTAATTTTTATATTCTACCGATTATTCCTTTTATAATTTATTATATCTTAATTTACTGCGATATAAATGTTAGATTAATACATGTCCTTATAATATGATATGCATTCTATATCTCTAAGTACGTAACGTAGAAATGAGATTATGATAATAGTACTAATATTCCCAAAGGTCCCTAGTCAAATATTATTATTAAGGGACAATCATAATGCGTAAATATTGGTGTGTTTGTTCACTGATGATACATCTCATTGATCATAGGTATAGTGATACCAAAGTCAAAAACACAAGCAGATGTAAATGTACAAGGTGTTGGACAGACCCAATGTGAGATTGTACATGTTTGTTATGTCATAAGTAATTCACACTGTGATAATGATGTAATGGTCCTTAGACTTGAAAGCATTAGATTTTTATACTAGAATTAATATACTTTGATTACATTAAAAGTTACCTTTGACCTAGTAATGATAAAAGTGTATTTCGGGTATATAATAAATCGTATGAGAAATATGAATGATCTAGAAAGAATTTAACCCTTCTAATTTTAGGAGTGATATTATTTGCCTCTTGTGTGAGCTAGACTATGAAATGCGTGGCCACGCTCAAATGATGATTTGATATGATAGTCTACTCATTGAACAAATAAACATATATTAAAGTTTGACGAGGATGACACATTAACATGCCTCTAGTTTAATCTATACTATGCAGGTAAAGGTATTATATTACATTATACATTATTCACGAAAGGTTTAATCGGTCACAGATTTAATTATTATTACTTGGGTAGCAATGATGTATTACTAGATCCCGCTCATTGTTTACAATTTTAAATTAGATTTAAAATTCGTTGCCAACGTAATAATAATCTATAGGGTCACACACAAAGAATACTTGAAGGATTATTACTTTAAATTAGATTTAAATTAAATTAAAGTAATTCAAATTATTTATAATAGTAATTAAGTTTGACTTAATTAATTAGATAAATAATGATATTCAAATTTACTAATATTAATTATGAAATTCAGTTGTTAAATAATTATGTGAGACTTAATTATTATACAAATAGGAATTTCGAATTAATAATAACTCCTAATTAGTTAAGAGTTATAATTTATTTTTCTACTCTCTGTATAATATCACTTGTGGCAGATTTTGTATACAAGACTTTTATTAAAAATCCTATCCACTAGGAGAGAAGCTGAAGAGAGAGAAAAGAAACGATTTTGGGCTAGTACACATTCAATCCTTGCATTCCAGCATTTGTGTGGATACGGATAGAGCATATATCGCGAGAGTGGGATCTGTGGTGGTTGAACAAGTTTTGGATCTCCATTAGTCAACCAATTTATAAAGCTTCTTAAGGTAAACAATCTGATCTATGAATTAAATATATGTTTTTCACATGGGTCATGTGGTGTGTGGCGCCCCAAAACCCGGGATCAGGAATCTCGGAGGCCACGCCATCTAAACTATTACAACCACACAACTCACACTATAATATGTAAATACTCACGCTTCACGACCCCAAATTATCACACACACACACACACACTTACAGGTTATTGTCTTGGAAAATGAACCATCATATATAGAGTACTTTCAATCATCAAGTGATAATTATTACAACCCGAAAGTAATTTAGTCTTACCGGGGAGTAACCTTTAAGAAAAGCTAGTCCTCCGGCCAAATATACGTTTCTTGTTTATTATCTTACATAAGTCATACTTATAAATAAGCCGAACTAAAAACAACTGAAAACTAATCCAGCTTATTCGGACTAACTGTGGTACAACACCAAACAATTTACGGAACAGCTGGTCATTTCCTACCCGTTTCCTGGCTGTGGTTCTCATGGCAGGCATCTTGATTCACTGTTGTGTTGTGTTAATTTAAGAAAACAAGTGTGAGCTATAATTCCCAGCATAATAATGTACTGTAATAACCCCAATTTTTGGAATTTTTGAAACACGGATAAATAGTAACTTTTGCTGATGATGCTGATTAAGGAAAATTATCAGACCACGCTATATAGGAGTACTTTTATGGAAATTCTAATATCGTATTAGTATTCCATAAAGTAAATGAGTGTATGTAAAGGTCGTTAGAATTCGAATTCGGACACTTTGATTTTTTCCGAAAATCCAGCAGATACCGAAAGAAATGAGTATAAGGTAACATGATTAAAAGGATTTAAATTCAAGGATTATAAGAGAGGATCATAAAAGGAATATAAAATATTGAGAAAGGTTTAGGGGAACCCAAGTAATAAGATCCCAGATATGATCCCTCAAACAACGAACGAGAACGAAAGTTAAGCGAACCGTAAAACAAATAAGCGACAAAGAGACAAGCTTGTACAAGAAGCCAAGGATTGTGACATCATCAAACCACAAGGAAATGACATGTGTTAAAAAGGTGACACAAGCATGGTGACATAAGCATGACAAAAAGAAGTGTGTTGTTGGTTGATTCTTGGCCATGCAAAAGTTACCATGGTAAAAGATCAAAATTTGCCAAGCCAAAAAGGAAATCAACCAAGCAAAATATCATAACACAAAAATTAAATATTTGACTTTGCTCCCATGAAGAGAAGCTCTCGGCCAAAACAAACCCAGCAACTTGAAATTGTCATATCTCCTTCAATACTCACTCAAATGTTGTGTTCTATAGCTCATTGGAAAGGTATTGAGATGGCCTACAACTCTTGTTCACAAGTATCATCCAAATAAGCATGGTAAGACCCTCATGTTTACAGTTCTTTCAATCGTACTTTTAGAAATTTCAAAGCCTAACTTTGTGTTCTTGATTTCTTTGGAAAGATCAAGCTTGTAGGAGGCTCCCTAAGGCTTCCTAGAAACTTAACACCTACCAAGGAAGGTATAAACTTCAAACCATAGCCTTTACTTTTACTACTAGTGAGTTTGATGGTTGGTTTTCAAAATGAGAAGCATGATCTTTGATTATTAGTAGTTTGATTTAAAATTGGAGTGATTTGGTGAATGAATCTTGTTATAGTTAATAGAACTTGATTGTGGTTGGTTGAGATGAAGAATCTGGAGAATAAGGACTGGTATAGTATTATTTAGTTGAGGTTTTGATGTGTTAATAATTGTGGGTTGTTTGGTGAGGTTTTGGTGTAGTGAGAAACTTGGAAATCTCGTAAATATAGCCGTCGTAATGCCCATTTTCCTTAGACTGTTGTACATGAATCTCGGACCAGATAACTCACTGACCAATCATTAAATTTGCCATGTTTAGCTAGATCATGTCGTAAGCTTCATTTTGGTATGTGGTTCGCTTAGATCCGATTTACGGTTTAGGAGAAACGACCGTTTTAAGTAACAGCATTTCACGAACGAACCTTTACCCCTCACTTTACTTTGAGACCTTGGTTAAGGCCCTTAAATGACTAATTGGAGTATGAAACAATTATGTAAAGTGGATTAGGCAGTTGGTAGAGTACTCGTGAAAGAATCGCCTTAAAATTCTTAATGGTTAATTTATTAAAAATGGTGGAGCCGAGGGTACTCGAATGACGTATGTGATTCGTTAAGCGTAGGAGTGACCATAAGCGAACGTTAGGGTTCAATTGGTTAAAGTCTAGTTTCTTAAGCGACCGGGGTTTAATTCCGACTTATGTTGTTGTTCATAGGTTATCGGACCCACTCTAAGCTTAAGTCTATCCGGGAACACTCAGGCAAGTTTTCTACCCGTTATACTGTTGTTGTGATGTATACATATGTATATGCATTATCTTGTGATAGATGCATGGTGGTTAATTAGCAAATCTTGTGATATATTGGAGCATGTGATATGGTATATATGCATGTCTATTTCATAATCTTAATATATATTGTTGATTCAATTGCTTATAAGTTGCATAATACCTATACATTGAACGGTGGTAGTTCAAGTAGTATTCGGAAAAGATATAACTATATTGGAGTATCTTGTAACTTCATCTTTTAAACTTATATCTAGTAAATGATTATCTTGTGCATGTCAAAGATTTTCAGAAAAATGTTGAGACAAGGTTAGATATATGAGATCACCTTGCAACGATATTTTTATACATTTATAAACTGGAACTCTGTGTATATTATACATGTCAGAGGATTTCAAAGATTGTGAAAAGTATATAGGTATATATATACTGAATATTTTGCGACTTGGTCGCGTTAAGATATCAACTTGGTTCATTTCTTCTTGACCAAGACTTTCATGAGTACTATGAGAATGCTCATATATTGTTAATTATTATACATATTATTTCGGTGGGCTTGTTGCTCACCCTTGCTTTCTTCTTTCATCACATAACAACAGACAGACAAGATGAACAGGACCAAGCTCCCAATTTGCGAGCGGATAGGAAACGTTCCGCAGTTTCCTATAGGCGTTGATGTCGCTGTAGCTGAGGTAGGAACTACCAATAGGCTAGGCTTTCAACTTTTGATGTACCAGACTTATGTATCTTTATGAATTGTAATAATGGCAAAGAAATGTAAATTTATTCAGAAACCCTTTTAAGGTGTAACGGTTTATAATTGTGGAATAAAATGACTTGTGTTATTTTTGATATTCATCTCTGAGACTATAACTTGTGGTGTGTGTGTGTGTGTGTGTATATTGTGGGGTCACAGTACTCAGTAATTGGTTGACTGTTAAGATTAAGTATTGATAAAGGAAATGGAACTCGTGACAACCCGAATCCCCGACCCCGGATTTGGGGGTGTTACATGTACAGTATGAAAATGTCTGTATGATAACATCATATACGATAATTATGTTTTATTTGAATATAGTTTTCCTTGGTGATACACACCTTCTTATGAAAACAATTATTTAAGGGATTTTATTATCCTGCGAATACCTTAATAGTAATCCCAGCACCTAGGCTTGGGTTACGGTATTGCATCACAATTCCAATTGGAAGAATTTGGACATTCGTTGGAGCCACCGCATACGATGATCAGTCGTACTGCGATAAAAGTAACGTTTTCTACTAGTAGAGGGACGACACCTTCACATCTCGGTTATCACCCTTGCCGCATACGGGCTATGTGTCCTCATTTCGGGTATACACACACTTCACAGATCCATAGGTACATATTGTACCGTATCATACGGTACCAGTAGTCTATCCAATACACGGAGTACTTGGATTCTACCCCTCCCTTGTCCTTTAGGAATTCCTATCATATCTCGAGAACTCGAACCACATCGAAGTTCCTCCAAGTGTTTTGCTTGCTGATAGGCATAGCTTTACGGTATATATATATATATATATACTTCCGAAAGTTTCGGAGGAAGTACTAAGGATGTGAGTTGACCGTTATCAACAGATAATTAAATAAGGGGGAAAAAGTTTCTCCTTGAAACTATATTCAAAATATTAAATAAGTCAGAGTAACATTCTCCGACGATCTGAAATTACTTGAATGATTTTCTGAAATTAGAAAGTATGTTTTAAATCAGATCTATGATTTATAAATCAAAGATAAACCCTTTAATAAATAATAATTAATTAAATGATAATCGATAAATAATTAAACCTCGAATGAGTTTACTCTTTAAAAGTGTATTTAAAATAATATTCCTCAACTAGTTTATGTCTACGCAATTAATAATATTTAATAATTAATCAGGTTTGAAATAAATAATTGTTGGGGTATACTACTCCCATGATAAAATAATAAGTATATGGTATTTATTATTCGAACAATAAAATATAGTTGAGGGAATATGATCGTTGGGAAATCGTTTTAATAAAATTTTGAGGTATTTTAATGCTTCGTAAGTGGACGTTGAGTCCCTTTTAAAACGTACTACTATAGACTTATAACCGTCCTATAATATCACCGGAATGATTCCCGGGTTTTATCTTAAATCCCGACCGACTCTCGGTCTTATATAATATGTCGCGCTTATAGCGGAATAAACATTTCACGATATATACTTATCGTACAACATCGCTACATTATGCGAAAATTCAACAACTACGTATCATGGAAAATATGGTATTTATGCAATCATAATAAAATAATCCTTTCACAACACAACAGTAAATGGAGTTGGGTTTGTAAACTTGCCTGGGTATCTCGAGGTGGAGGATGCTCTAGGTTCTGCTCGGAAATCTATAACCATAAACACAATTCACTTCGTTAGGTCCCGTTCTAATTTACGGCGACTCGCACTCGTGTGCTACTTATTATGCACCCTCTCAACTTATACTACCCTTATTATTCCTTTAAGTCATTATTCACATTATTGTCGCTTTATTTTTCTAAGTATCTTAGGTTCATTCTCATTATCGTCATCGGCTCCGCTTATGGATTCTTACGGTTTCTACTCGCGCGGTCTCGGCTCCAATATTTTTATAAAATTGAGAAATCATTATTTTCACTTGAACTTTTTATGGAAGTTAGGAAACTCAATATGTTACTCTCTGTAAACATTTCATGATTTATGAATACTTTTAAGTCGATCCTTTATATTTTCAAAGTTCGTAATTCGTGGCAGTTTTTGTCGCGTAAATCACTTTTAGTAAAACGGTCATAACTTTTGATCCGTAAATCGGAATCAAGCGATTCAAGTGCCTAAACGATCCTTATAACATTTAATATCATAATCAAGGGTTATTTTTCAAGAAACTATAGTTTACAACTTCGGTACTTTCTGCAGAAACTTAAAGTTACGATTTGTTGGTTTTAACGGAGTTACGTTTACGATCGGGGTTTCGTTTACGCCCTAACTCTTAACACAACCACCAACAATAATCATTTCATCATAAACACACAAACTCCTCTCAAGAACATCATGTTCTTGAGGCAACAACAATCAACCTTAAATCTACTTAACTTAAACACCAAGATTTCATCAATACCACTCATTGAACTAGGTTTACTACCACATACTAAATGGATCTTAAAATGAATCTTAAATAAAGTTGGGCCAAATATTTTTACCTTTATTGAAAGCTTGAGATGTGTTCTTGAGGATGGTGGAGGCTTGGAAGTGCTTGGTATGATTTTTGGAACCTAAAACCACCATTGAAATCAAGAAACCAAAGAGAGGTTACTATTCATACTATTCACTAGTGACTTTCTTGATTTAATTTCACCCATCAAACCTTGATAAAAAGAGATGAAAGAATTTTTTTACCTTAGTTTAATTGCTAGAAAGCTTGAGAATTAATGGGATGATTTTACCATGGCTAGATTTTGAGTTTTGATTTTGAATTCCTCCCCCTTTTCTTGAATAGCCGAATGGAAATAATGAGGGGTGAGGGGGTGAGGGGGTATTTATGCTTGCTTCTCTTGGTTGCTTCCCTTGGTTGCTTCTCTAGGTTGCTTCTAGGAAATGGAGTGTGATATATTCCACTTGATTTTTATTCTCCTAGGTTGAATCCTAGGTTTATTCTTGTTGCAAATCTTGGGGACAAAATCTAAGTAGCTTGCTAGGTTACAAGCTAACTACATGGGTTAGCTTCCTTAGCACACTATTTTTCTAGCTAGCTTGATCATCCTATGGTTAGCTCACTATTTGATGAAGTAACCATGGTTACTTTCTTGCCATGGTTTAGTTAGTGCGTTACATTTATTTAATCATTTACGCGTTCGCTCGGTCGCTTAAACGTTTTCGTAATACTTATTCGTAAATGGTTCGCGACGTAATTCATTTAGTATTTATCCCTTATATTTTTAATTATCATACTTGAATATAAATCCGTAGGGTTTAAATCTCGTAATTATATTGTGATCCCCGCAATTCTCGATGGGTCGTAAATATGGTCATTTTTCAAAGTTCGTTTTCTTCGAAAACTAATAGCGTTTACATACACTCATTTAGTATGTATAATCGCAATATCAACTCTGAAACTCATTTCCTCATGTACTACATAGTGTGGGCTCAAAACTTTTTCCCGTCCTTCAGGGTTACTATTCATTAAATGTTTTACAAGGTCTCAAAATTTTGAGTTATTATATGGTGGGTTTTGAAAATTCTATTTTTTCACATTTTTAATTACAGTTTCCGTTGCGTTTTATACCTCGAAATCATTTAATGGCATTAGAGCTACTTGTGAAAAGTGTTTAATAAATTGTTAGATATATTTGATAATGTCATGTCTAATATGATTTGTGTTTAGTTTTCAGATCTTACTTAAACAGGACAAATCGGTACTTAACTGGAAATCAGCACTTATACTGAAGTCAGTACTTAAGATATCAGAACTTAAGTGGTCAGAACTTAAGTTATCAGGAGATATTTATCAGAAAATAATATCATGGCTTAAGGAGACTTTCAGATAAAGAAGGCGGTTGATTGAAAGGAAAGAAGATCAAGACAAACGCAAGAAGAGATATGCATGAAGAAGGAATTCTATGAAGAATAGAATACTTGGAAGAAAAGATATCTGATTGATATATTTTAGGAAGCAGAATTATATTCCATATCAATTAGCAATTATCTTGTAACTGTGTAGTATATAAACACAGACATAGGGTTTACATTACAAGTGTTATCATTATCGAGAATAATATTCATTGTAACCCTAGCAGCTCTCATGATAATTTGTTCATCACTGAGAGAGGACAGTTCCATATTGTAACAGAGTTTAATAAAGTTTGTTTTCTGTTACTTGTGTTCTTTAATTCGATTTGATTGTGATAAACACTGTATTCAACCCCCTTCTACAGTGTGTGTGACCTAACAAGTGGTATCAGAGCAGATCTGTTAAAACACAAACAGTTTAAGATCCAAAAACAATCATGTCTGAAGCAGAAACTCCAACCAAGTCCACCAAAACTGAAGAACCTCCAAAGACTCAAATCCATAGTCGATATGAGACTATTAGAGTTCTCATACTGAAACCATCTGAATATCCCATATGGAAGGTGAGGATGTCTATGTTTCTGGAAGCTACAGATCCAGAATATCTTGACAGAATCAATGAAGGACCACACAAGCCAACCAAACTCGCTGTTGCAGTTGCAGGTGAAGCAGCAAAGTCTGTACCAAAGGAGAAGAGTGATTACACTACTGAAGATATCGCATCAATTGCTAAGGATGCTAAGGTACGACACTTGCTGCATAGTGCCATTGATAATGTAATGTCAAACAGGGTAATTAACTGCAAGACTGCAAAGGAGATATGGGATGCCTTGGAGACAAGATGCCAGGGAACTGATTCAATTAAGAAGAACAGGAAGACTATACTCACTCAAGAGTATGAACACTTTGACTCAAAGCCTAATGAGTCATTGACTGATTTGTATGACAGATTTGTCAAACTCTTGAATGATTTGTCACTAGTTGATAATGTTAGGTCCCAATGTGTTTGTAGAAGGGGGGTTTAATACAAACAGTACCGAATAATCGAATTAAATGCGGAATAAAAAATGTGAAACAAGATTCAAGTTAAATAAAAATATTATTAAACTTGAAAGGTGTTACAACAACTGTATCGATTACAAGGAATTAATCTCAAATTAATTATCACAAATTTAGAATAAATTTGACATGAACTTTTTCTATTTTTGCAATAATTAGAATCAAATGCTAAACGCAATTTGAGATTAAGTTCTAGGGATTTTGATCCGCTAGATTGTTACACAAGAACAAGAGAATAATTTTTAGTTGATTGGATTTAACTTTGCAAACTAGAAATTTGATCTTGAATTTAGCAGAGAAGATATAATGTTTCAGAGGCGGCTGCTTTGTTCTTGAGTTGTGTTCTGTGTTGATTGTTTTTTTTCTGTTCTGCTGCTTTTCTTTTTAACAAATCAACAGACTTGAATAGAGCTGGCATGACAATCCTTTTAGCTGGTAGGACATTCGGTGAGACTATCCTTTTGAACTAGCAAGACAATCCCAATAGCTAGCAAGACTATCCTTTGAACTGGAGAGACTTTCGGCAAGACAATTATTTGTACTAGCATGACTTTCGGTATGACTATTGATTGTCATACCGATTGTCATACTAATACAAACGGTTGTCTTGTTGAATTTAAAACAGATTTTAATCCAATTAAAATTCTGAAAATCCTTAATATTAATTCAGAATTAATTAATCAATTAATCTTTGCAGATATAATTTATTTTCTTAATTAAATTATATGACTTAATTAATTAATAGAGAATTAATACTAATCTTGAGCAGCAACCATTCTTCTACAAATCTTCTGAAAATCACTGAAAATTATGAATCAATTCCACCACTTCAATGTTGACACTCGATGTACTGTCTGGTTCATGAGTGACTAACTTCCGTGACGTTTCTTCATGTCTTGACTTTGACAACTTGATTTTCTTCAGATTAAATCCTTGTAATTAATTGATATTCTGACGAGATCTCTGTCACTTGATTAAATCCACAATCTTGATTTGCATCACTGAGGCTTGATCAATTTCTTGAGCTTCTTCCAGTGAATTAACTCCTCAAGTCTGTAGATGAACCTTGTTTCTGAATCCTCTGACAGATGTTACTTGGTGAGATCTCTTTGACGGTAGATCCACTATTTACTTATTACATTCTTATTTGAGTTGAGTTAAATCCTCGAATATACAAATAGGCTATGACATATCCCTTACAATCTCCCCCTATTTATTTGTTAGACAATAACACACAAATACCTAGAGGATAACTCAACTAACAAATAAGAAAAAGATATAAACAGAAATGCAAAGTAAATAGCAGAAAAGTTTTGGATTACATTTAACATTTTACAGATTCCAAATAGATGTTCCTCTAGACTGAACATATCTTCAAGTAGTTTCATCTTCTTTTGTACAACCACATTTCCTGTTGAGAAGCACATATCTCTCTTGCTTCTCCCCCTATGAATATCAACTGATTAAAGAAGATCACCTTCGTTTACCACCTCTCCCGTACAATAGGATCCGCAGATAAAAAACCAATGGTACTCCCCTAACAGCTTCTTCCCTTACTAGAAAATCACCTTGTGTTTACCACCTCTCCCGTACAATAGGATCCGTAGTTACAAACAACAATGGTGTGGTGTAGTGTACATGTTTGATCTTTTTCTTCCTCCCTGCTATTTCTCCCCCTTAGTTGAGGAATCCTCCAAAGTATTACTTAAGCTTTTATCTCCCCCTTAAAGAAGGAATGTATGCCGTCGTCTGAAGGAGTTCTCATATTTCACTTGGTTGGAAAAGAAATAACCAGAAGTTTCTCTTTCTTCCTCACTGTGAGTGTGTGATTCTGTTTAGTGTACCTCACATGTGTTTCACTCTTCTCTCCACTCGTGTTTACACTCATTCTCACAAGTGTATCACTCCTCTCATAGCTCCAACATTCAGCTGTACCTGCAAGGAAAATCACCTTAGCCATCCTTAAGGAGGTCACAGATGGTGCAATGGGAGTTCGCCAATCCCCATCCTTGTTAAACTCGTCAGATGAATCTGAGTCATAATCTACAAGTTGCTAGTTTCCCTTTTTGGGTTCCAGATTTGAATTCTGGGAAGGTAAACAATGATCCAAAGAATTTAGCATAAAGATCAAGATTCTCTTCTAATTTCTGTGAAGACATTTCCTTGTGACTCATCAGGTAATATCTGAATCATTGTCAACAAGTTGTCGATCTGCACCTATGTCAGATCCACTATCCGCAGATGCATCCAGGGGATTTAAGCCTGGGGAGGTAGACACTGACCACTGACATATGGCTTTTGGATCAGTATCCTCTCCTAACACCTGTAAAGGCAATTGGTCCATTAACGAACCTTGAACAATCGAATCTGACCTTAAAATGGTCGAAACTCTTGTTTCCGTCAACTCATCCTTTATGTGTGTAACCTTTCCTTGTGCATCAAGAATTGTTTATATTTGAAGTGGTGACACTACATCGGATACCTTGGCCGACAGGCAAATTTC